>NC_090754.1:18317855-18545355 GCF_036898095.1 Palaemon carinicauda
GGCAGTCTCGTCATGCCCAGCTGACTCCTCTGCAACTCCCGAGGAAGGTCTCAAGAGAACTTCTTCCACGACACGATCTACTCTAACAGCCACATGTGAACATCTATTACAAAGCCGTAGCTTCGCTGTTACTTCACGCCTTGAGACTATTCAGTACCTCCTCTCTCAATAAAAGTTTTTCCACAGCAAGTTGTTGCAAAGAGAGGTATCTGGATACCTGCATGGATTTTTGGCCAAAGTCTACCAGGCCAAGTGCACTGTCTTTTGTAGTTGGTGTCGTGGAAGGGGTATCTCTCCACTCCATGGCACTATTCCATCATTTGTGGAGTGCCTCGTTTACCTTTGGGAGAAAAAGCTTCTCTGTCTCAGCAATGAAAGGCCACCGCTTGTCTCTGAGCTTTGCCTTCAAACTGAAAGGAATTAACCTTTTCTCTGCTTCGGCATCACCTCTATTCATACAGAGTTTCGAGCATACGTGCCCTCAGTCGGAAGGGAAACCTCCACAGAGCATGGTTTGCGTCCTTCTGTCCTTGAAGGGTGCCCCCTACAACCCAGGACACCAAGTAGCAGATCTTCACCTGACCTCGATGACAGGTCTGCTTGTGTTGGCTTTGGCCAAGAAAGTCGGCAAGTCCCGTGGGCTGCCTTCAACGTCTCATTTATGGCGATGGGTCAGGTAATACTCAACCTCGTTCCTGGCAGCTTGTTTCCCAGATTCGAACCCTTTGGATTGGGAGTCCTTCGTAGCATGACCGCTGATCCAGATCAATAGCTACTATACCAGGGAGGAACTTGAGGTGCTACCTCAAGAGAACTACTGGAGCTCGCCCCCCAGTGTCGGCACTCTTCGTCAGTTCGGGGAGGTCAAGGGAAAGAAAACTAAGAACACTTTCTCGGCTTGGATTCGCATGGTCATGTACAGAGCATTAAATCTTGATCTTTCTCATAGAGGAGACCTAGAGCTCATAACGTTAAGGGTAGTGATATGCACTTAATGTTTACAAGCTGCTACTGTGTGATGCAAGCTGTGCCAGTGAAAGGGTGAAAGCGTTACCGGCCTTCACCTGCCACTTCATGCAAGACGTGACCCACAGAAAATGGAGACATTCTCCTTTGACCCTGTTGTGGCTACTCAATAAATGGTTTTAACACTTCAGGCTCCTTGATGGACAAGTTGCAGATGGTGGAGGTCAGAGTTTAACCATGGGTAAGTCTGATGAATGACAAAGAATGACTGGCTCTTTCTTTCGTCTTTCCCAATTGGGGAACCCACGGCACTTTGCAAAACTGGCCTCCACTGTCTGTGTAAAACTATTTCCCTTGTATAACTTGGTTTAGAGAGATATACTTGTTACGTCACCATATCCCTTGGTGGGGTGGGATTGGTTAACCCTTTCGCTGCGGATATTCAAATAGGATGTTGCACAGCTCTGTGCACATTTTCACTAAAAATTCAAAATGCTCAAAATTTAATGAAACTAACTTTTTTGTGTTCTATAACCTTTCTGTTTTTAGGATTTATCTCTTTTTGCCTTAGATTCTTCGATAAATAGGTAAAAATTAAGAAAAATCACAAAAATTCCTTTCCAAAGATGATTTTATCAATTCCACTAATAATCCTTCACCCAATTTATCATTGACTCATACATTTATTCTCCACATTAGTAATGCTTTTTGTATACTTTATGGGTATATATGTCTCAAAACATGGAATGATACAAAGAAGGGGCTTTTCAACAATTTGATCGCAAAAATAGATTGTTTGCTTTCCTATACATTCGCCTTTACCTTTCATCAAGCAATTCTTTGGCAAGATAGAGCATATAATACATTGTGGTTTGGGGTTTTTGTCAACATATTGAGCTGGAAAATGCCTTTCAGTTAGTTTAGATTCTATTGCATTAGAAAATGTACCCTTTCTTTGAGTTTTGCTCCGCTTATACCCTTCTAAAAAAATAAATTCAGGGAAAAATCATTAACACTACGTTAATGATTTTTCCCTGAATTTAGTTTTTTTTTATTCAACTTAGCAGTGGGATTCTGAATTTTATATGTTTGAGTCTACTAATACGGCCTCAATGATAAAATGCCAAATTGGTTGGTACCATTTCTGACTTTCTTTTGTAAGCATATGTTGAGCATAGCTGATCAAAATTATCAACTTCCCTCATATACTTATTGTATTCCACATAAACACATGGCTTGTCGATTTCTGTCACTTTTTTTTATGAAGTTTCACTTTATATGTAACTACTGTTTCTTTTAAAGATACTTGGCGAGAAGTGGAGGCCATATCACACATATAAAAGAAAAGAAATAAAAATAATTCTTCAACCCAGAGTTAAAGGGAAAAATTAAAAGGACAAAGTCAGCTGACTGATAAAAGCAGAGCAATATTGAATGTTTTGCTAAAAGTATAATAATACCATAATTTACAATAATATATGAAATTTATGATACTGTGAAACAAGCATTTATAAACAAATTATATCTTTATTAACAACTTGTATCACTAAATTATGCTGTTAGAAAATAAAGGGACCGATAGGCAACTAACAGACTGAAAGTCAGCTGTCGAATGTAAACAAAGCTTCGGATTTAAAACACGAAACTTCTTTTCTTTGTGAATGTGTTTATTTGACTATTATTCATTTAATTGAGTTAATTTCTATATTGATTTCTGAAAACACCATTATCTGTCACATTTAGAACATCCAATACTATGAAATACGTTTTTATTTGTGTAGTTGTCATGGCAACTGTTGAGCTCTAATGTAAACAGACTTTTACTTACGCTAAACAAACCTTGGAAAGCATGATATTACGATAACTCAATGAATAATATTGATTAATATCGAAAAAACATGCATATATATCATAGTTTCATGTTGACACAACGTAAAAATAACAAAAAATTACCAAAATCATAGAGTAAATGGGAGAAGAAAGACGAGAGCTTCAGAGAGTGGGTAGTTCATAAAATCGGCAACAGATGGCCGCATGTAGAGGCCAGATAAATCATCAACAAAAGGCGCTAAGCTTAAAATTTCTTAGGCGGTGTGGAGTAAAGTCATTCTCCGCAGTGAAAGGTTATGAATCTGAGTAAACTAAAGTCGTTCTCCGCAGTGAAAGGGTTAATGTCTATGGTTTATTCAAAGATTCCTACATTTTTGAGAATTCTTACCTAGACTAGTCACTGGTAGTCTCATATCATCACACAGATTGCTCAGGCTGCTAACCGTGCTTCGCACAGATTTTTAGCGGGGTGTCAGGGTTTTTCCCTGTTACGTGCAGGGCACGTATGGGAAAATCCTTGGTCAAATACCAGCCAGTTGGTTCAGACTTTCACCCTCCCAAGGGGTGTGTCAATCCCTATAAATAGCAAAAGGGTTTGTATGAACACATGAAAAATTTATGGGGCATTTGTATTTTTCCTAACGATACAAATCTGGATCTATTTATACAAATTAGCCTGCCATCACCTGTCCCCGATAAGTCCTGCCTGCAATAAAAAGTGGGGATGCAACACAGCTGTGTGTGTGAGCGAGGTAGCATGCTACCCCTTCTACCCCCCCCCCCCTTGCTAATTAGCGGTAGGGTAGTAGTGGCTAATCTTTTAGCTTTGAAGGAAGTATAATCCCTATAAATAGTTGGAGGTTTGTATCGTTAGGAAAAATACAAATTACTTTCAAGTTTGTCATATTTGGAAGAGAATCTTTGCTTGGCTTGAGTGCTTTCCATCATATGTTGTCAAATACTTGAATCAGTTCATCCAGTACCATTGCTTAAATTTTTTCATCTCAATTTTTTTTATTTTATTAATGTGTTCCCCTCTCAGTTCCATTATGAATTTAATTTGTTTAATCATCAGTTTTTTTTATGAAACAAACCTTTGGTTTGTCATTGCTTTGACTTTTAGTTATCTTTTTGTCTCCTGCTCCATTCTGCTAGTTAACCATTCCAGTGAAAATAGTTGCATTATGTGTGACATACACAATACTCTGTTAAAGTTTAGAGCTATGTTGTAACTGCCAGTCGCTGATTCTTCTACATTGAATTTTGTCTTCATGTAGTTATGTACTGTATTGGAGTCTTATTTTTATTAATAAATTCAAGTGAGTTGTTCAGTAATGAAAGCAGATATGTAACTTCTTGATAAGAATATTTTTAAGATCGGTTAAGGCTTTTATATTTCATAGCCTATATGCTGGAAAACTCGGTAATGTCACCCCTAGGGAACTGTTAGAAGGATACTGATACGGGAAAAATCATGTTGAAGGATAAGAAAGTCATTGTAAGATGTAAGGTCACTTACTAAGATTGAGACAACCTTCTTGAGTGGTATTTGTTACCCACCAAAGTAGATTTGGAGATTGGTAATCTTGAAGGAAAAGCCGCTGTACTGAAGATCCTGTCCAAGCTGCTTTTAATTCTTCTTTGATATGTTCAGTTATGAGGGGACTTTTTATCCTTGTCTTCAAAGGTAAATCTAGATATTAGTTCATATCTGAAACAAGATTTCTGGTGAAGGGGATTATTGTTTTAGGATCTTGACTACTTCAGTGAAAGTTGTCACCTGATTAACTTGAAGATGCAGACTTCTGCCTTGGTCTAATATTATGGGAAACCTCTCAAAGTGGCATCAGCTCCTTAGAGTATTAATGTTTGAGTATTCACATACCAAAAGTTGGTTTTTAAACCTTTGCCTTTTCCAGTTTTTCAAGTTTGATAGAATATGAGTTATCAAGATACTTATCTATTTTACTAACTGCATCACCAGCAGAAGTGACAGAGATCATCTTGCACTCAGATGTATAAAATTAGACACCAGATGAGAAAAATGAACAGAGCAGAGGAAACTATTTTTTGTTTCGTTCTTCACAGGTTTTTATTAATGTAAAAAAGTGGTAATGAAATCTCATTGGTTCCACTCAAACACTGGTCAACGTTGCACTGCTTGTGAAAAGAAAAGAACTGGTTATGAATAGGGCAGATATAGAATGAAGTCTTTCCTGCTTTCTTTTCTTTGAGCTTCCGGATTAATCTTATATCTATCATTGACATGCAAGTCTCTCACTATTTTCAGGATTGATCCTCATTCTTTGCTTAATTTTCTTAAGACATAGTCTTATTTCATCAGATGTACTAAGTCTTTGGGTCATTGTCTTTGTCACAATCACAGCTGAGGGACATGTCAGAGAACTTTATAGAAAAATTCAAGGTATTGTAAAATTTTCATTTCTAGATATGGGAAGGTTAATTTTCAATTGTTACATAGCAGCGTGATTTTTAACCATTTTACTAGGGTTCATCAATATGATTACTTTGGATGTGGATAGCTTATTTGTGTCCTGTGCCAGCTTTAGTGAAAATCTGTAGTAGTTAGTTAATTGCAAACTTTATCACTGATAGAAACTGATAAGTCACCCATTAGGTCATTTTATTTTGCTTTTAAATTGTGTTTCAAGGTAACTATGTCTACAAAATTATAAAATTTGTTTGTGCTTACTGTTGACTGCTGAAAATTCTCTGCTCCCAATGCATGGTTTCTGTTTTGTTGTGTTCTATAAATATACTTAGAAAATCTGATTTTCAGGCCTCTATCCTCATCAAAATCCTGTTATTATTTAGTTCAGTAGTATGATCTTTACTCTCAAACTTTAAGATGGTGAGGGCTTTCAGGTGAAATGGTTTGGCATGCTTGCTTGCAGTTAGGTGTAATACAGTTTTAAATACACCCTGCACCTTCCTAATTTTAGAATTTAGATTTTCTTCTGTATATGTAGCTGGCCATTTTTAGATTTAAGATTTTTTCCTATACAGTAGTATGTTGGGTTACAAGTTTAATTTGTTTTGGGAATGAGCTCGCAACTTAAAATGCTCTTATCCATAAATAAATTTTCCCCATAATGAATATAGGAAATTCATTCAAGGCATTCTACATGTCCAGAAATACAAAAATACACAGATTTTTTAATGTTTAATAATGGGAATTATTGCACAAATTATAACCCATAATATCAGAAATTAATAGAAATTAATGAGTCACACTGAAATCTGGAAATAATTGAAAATTAACTTGCATTTTACCTTGAAGAGTGTCACAGCAAGGAGGAGGGTGTTGCTGCTTGGAATGGAATCTCCCTCCTTGAGGACTAAGGATAGAATATCGAGAATTCTTTCTCTTAAACGATGTTCACTATCACTAACTGAATCACTTAAATATTTGCTTTCAAGACACTTATTCGTCTTTGTTACACTTTCGTTCAATTTTGAAAAAGGAACCTCTCTACAGTTGCCGGCTTTTGCCTTTTCATTAAAATGTCAGGGATATGAGCCATTGCACTGCTGGTAAATAGGTTCGCTGCTCACTCTGCCAAAGAATTATCTGGGTGAGCTTGGAGTGAAAACTGCATGGGTGGTGTATTGGCACTGCCTGACTGCTTTCCACACATTGCTTGATAGTCTCGTTCGTACTTTACCACAGAAAATGGCCATACAGTGCAAAATTATTTGTGGAGGCCCATGAAATAATTGTAACCCAATTAAAATCTTTATGCTTGTATCCAAAGTTACTCGTAACTCAAAGTACTACTATATAATTAGTTGACCTTTACTCCACACTTGATCCTTTCAACATGAAAAAACAACCATTAAGATATAAGTTGCATTGTGCAGCTGTATAGCAGCTATCCAAAAACTGTGAGCATACTATAAATTCGTTTTACCTAATGATGTTAATATAATTGCAGTTCAGGGTTTTATATCATTGAGTTTTTCTTTCTTTTATAAAATAAAAATGTTACTGCTCAGATTTAAGAATTTGGTAACCTCTGGAAATGTAATCATTGGATCTACTTCTGAATTCTTGAAGAAAAAATGTGTTGGTAAGTTAACCAGCTAATCATTGGTAATAGGATTCCTTTTAAATGGCAACTCAGTTGAATTTATTTTCACTGTATCAAAGAATCCTTTCATGAATACTGTGTCATGAACATCTTTATTCTGTAAAAGTTTGACTTTGAATATTTATCATGATCCTTCATACTAATGAAACATGGTATCTTCCCAGTCGTCACCCCAGACCTCATCGCAACCTACTTTTGCTCCCTTAAGACCCTTGAAAGTCACTGCCTTGGACGAGCATACATCGCTAGGGTCGACCTCTGAAGAGTTTTCCTCACCTACCTCTATCCCCAAATCACCTGCTACTAACAAGCAGCCTAGCACTGGAATGAGGAGGACTTCCATCGATAAGTTCAAGGCCGATGGTCAATCACAAGAAAGGAAAGGATTTCCAAAACCACCCTACCCATATTCTTGCATCACTGCTTTGGCTTTGAAGAACAGTAAAACGGGAACTTTACTGGTTCAGGAAATTTATAATTTTGTCCGAAGTTTTTTCCCATACTACCGCACGGCTCCCAATAATTGGCAGAATGCCCTAAGGCATTGTCTTAGCACAAATAGATGCTTTACAAAATTAGTAGTACCAAGGGGTGGTGATCGAAAGAGTCACTTATGGAAAGTTAAAGAGGAGTTTGCCCATAAGTTGGAGAAAGATTTACTTAAATATAATGTAAAATTCTTGAAGGAGATTGAAAGTTCAATGGAAAGTCCTCATTATCTTATCCCTTTAATGGATGGTGATTTAAATATTGAATATTCAAGTAGTGCCGATGAGAATGAGGATGAAGACACTTCTCTTGCAACTGTTAGTATTCCAAAATCAAAGCTAAAGGAGACTGCTGAAGATTGTTCATACATTAAGTTCGTGCTTACAGATGGTGTTTTTGTTCCAATCACCAGTACTTCTATGCAAAATATGCATGTAGGCACTAATCGAGGACAAGGAAATGTATTTGAAGGTAACGATGACCCAGAAGTAATTGTTATTGAGTAAGGAATTAAAACTAAATATTTGTCTGTCCCAGTAAGGTGAATTGGAAGATATTGTTTTAGTAATATATCGAAGAATTATTTGTCTACGTCATGTCAGATTGCAATAATTTCATTTTTTAATTGAAAACTTTAAATTAGATTTTTTTCCCATATTTGTTACATTTTCTGAAATATTCAAGCTGCGGAATCTCTGTGTTAATTTTTTTGTAGTTTTAATTTCTAAGTACAGTACCATAATTATATACTGTACTTGGAAAATAACATTATAGAATAAGAAGAGCTGTGAAAAATTGAAAAGTCTGAGTATAAAGTAGCTGTTCAAATTTTAGTTAAAAGTTCAGTGTGACATATGATTTCATTTTGTATATGGGCATTTTGTTGGTTTTTGTTTAAAAGTGTTAAATTATATTTTACCAAAGCATCTTATGCACATACTGTGTAGAATTGTTGGTTACAATTTTGTCCTACTAGCAGTCTAGAATCCATTAATCATGACAGGTGTGAATCACTATGAAATCAGATGTGAAATAAACTTAATGCAATTTGAATAGTAAGATTTCTATTGCATGCCTCTCCTGACCGTATTAATGTTTGTGGGTACAATACACAATAATTTATTCCTGTAGAATTTCTGCTGTAACTTAAAGAGCTTAGACTTTGGTAAATATAAATCACAGGATAAAATCTAATTGAAAATGTTTTGACAAAATTGTGCAGTTGGGAATATTCTTTTGTCCAGTGAATTCAGTTATGAATGAAACTTTATCACAGTCTTTGTACTGAGAATTTCCTACAAATGTTGAATATTGTACTGTGCAATGATAGTGGTGATGCCTGTAAAAGTATGACAAAATTTAATTGTTACCAGGTTGGGCTTAATTAAAGTCTGTGAAAAGCTTGCTTAAGACTTTACTTGCATCATCCATTTTTCCCCCTTTTTTTTCCTTTTTTTTTTTGGTTTTGTTTTTAGTGTATTGACCTTTCAAATGAGTTGCCATTTATTCTGTGATGTTGGAACACTATAGTACAAGTAAAGTAATTAAAACTTGTATATATTTTGTGATATCTTTTTTTCCATATACTGTATGTAAATATGTAAAAAGTATTGGAAACAAATTGTTGATTTATAAGGTATAGTAATTTGCCAAGTTCCAATTGCTTATATAAGCATAATCATTGAAAAATTGTACATATGTGTACAGGTGTAATATAATTCCTTTTCATATTTATTATTTTAAATGATTGAGATCTCATTGTTGTAAATTGAATTATGTTAATAACATTGGAACTTTATAAATGGTGGATTTTATAGCCTTCATTTCGAAAGCTTTCATGCTTATTTTCAGCCTCCTATTATTTGTGTGTGAACTGGTAAAATGTGTGGTTTTGAATGGATTTGTAATTAGTGATGAAGAGGATTATTTTTTATAAATAAAAGTGACAAATTATTATTTTGTTTTATTTTAACCTTCAATAATAATGCTGATGAGAGATTGGCAATTGTAAGTAAGTGAAGAAATGTGTCCGGATAATAACTAGAGTGAGACTTGTCAGAGACATACAGTAGTTACTTTTGATTTTGTCAATGGATTTTTTAAAGAAAGCAATTTATTTTATAAAACTTGAATATCAATGCAAGAACTTTAGACCAACCCAAAAAACCTTCAACGAGTGTTGTTTGCTTAAACACAACTTCATATACAGAATGTCAAAGCTGGATTCTGGCTCTCTTGACTGAAGTTTTAGGTGTCAGCCAACGACCCGGGCTCTGCATTAGTCGTCTTATGTGAATTCTCCTCCGTTTGAATGTTGACGTTACTTGCTCCCTGTGAGTTCATCGGAAGGAAGACTGCTAAACTAAGGTCTTGCTGCTCTTTGATGACGGCGCCGCTCTCCCTCATTATGTTGAATGCAGCAGATCTTTTGCCTCTTGGGGAACACCTTTCCCTCCCACAGGTTAAGATGTTCTTCTGACAGGTTCTATTTAAGCCAATGAAATTAGATTTTAGAGTTAAATAAAATTGTTAATCTAATTTTTTACAGCACTTTTGACGCCGCTCTCCTTCGTTCGGCAATGGTATCTGGCAAAGGGAGTGCTTAGTCTTTAACTTGCTCCTGCTCCTCTTACAGTAAACCTTTCCTTTCTGTGGATTAGGTTGTTGTCCTGAGGGGGAGTTTTCATTCTCTCTTATGTTTTCCTCAGCGCCAGTAGCTGACGTAAGGAGTGCGAAGTTGGATAATCCATCTTTTTCACCTGCACCTGCGGCAGTTCCCAACCATTGGAGCAGTAACTGTTTAGAACCCAGAAACAAGCTTCAGCTTTATTTCTTATGCAACACACTATGCTGACCTTCAATCTGAGGTATAGCTCGTTGAGGGGAAGCAGAGAGTGCTTCCCCGGAGGTTTGCCTCCAGGTGTTAGAATTTTCCCTTCCATGGGAAGTCCCTCCACCAGTTACCGTTCTGCAATCTTTTTGCTTACAGGGAGAATTGGCGACACCGGCAACAGATGTTGATCACCTTTTCCTGGCTGCGGGAGTGACTTCCTTCACCTGTTCGGTCTCCCCTTTGGGGGATTTCTCCGGCAGGAATTGGATTCGTCCATTCTTATCCATTGTGTTGACATCTTTCTTCAGGTAACCCAAAAACAAGCTTCGGCTTCGTTTCCCAGGCAACTCTACATCAACCTTTAATTTGAGGTAGTAGGTTGGCCAGGGCACCAGCCACCCGTTGAGATACTACCGCCAGAGAGTTATGGGGTCCTTTGACTGGCCAGACAGTATTACATTGGATCCTTCTCTCTGGTTACGGTTCTTTCCCTTTGCCTACACATACAATAAATAGTCTGGCCTATTCTTTACAGATTCTCCTCTGTCCTCATACACCTGACAACACAGAGATTACCAAACAATTCTTCTTCACCCAAGGGGTTAACTACCGCACTGTAATTGTTCAGTGGCTACTTTCCTCTTGGTAAGGGTAGAAGAGAGACTTTAGCTATGGTAAACAGCTCTTCTAAGAGGACACTCCAAAATCAAACCACTGTTCTCTAGTCTTGGGTAGTGCCATAGCCTCTATACCACGGTCTTCCACTGTCTTGGGTTAGAGTTTTCTTGCTTGAGGGTATACTCGGGCACACTATTCTATCTAATTTCTCTTCCTCTTGTTTTAAAGTATTTATAGTTTATATAAATACATTTACCAAGGCACTTCCCCCATTTTAGGGGGTAGCCGACATCAACAAAGAAACAAAAACAAAAAGGGGACCTCTACTCTCTACGTTCCTCCCAGCCTAACAAGGGACTCAACCGAGTTCAGCTGGTACTGCTGCTACCTCCGCGGTCATCTAAGGCATCGGAGGCAGCAGCAGGGCCTACCAGAACTGCGTCACAATCGCTCGCCATTCATTCCTATTTCTAGCACGCTCTCTTACCTCGCTCACATCTATCCTCCTATCACCCAGAGCTTCCTTCACTCCATCCATCCACCCAAACCTTGGCCTTCCTCTAGTACTTCTCCCATCAACTCTTGCATTCATCACCTTCTTTAGCAGACAGCCATTTTCCATTCTCTCAACATGGCCAAACCACCTCAACACATTCATATCCACTCTAGCTGCTAACTCATTTCTTACACCCGTTCTCACCCTCACCACTTCGTTCCTAACCCTAGCTACTCGAGATACACCAGCCATACTCCTTAGACACTTCATCTCAACACATTCAATTTCTGTCTCTCCATCACTTTCATTCCCCACAACTCTGATCCATACATCACAGTTGGTACAATCACTTTCTCATATAGAACTCTCTTTACATTCATGCCCAACCCTCTATTTTTTACTACTCCCTTAACTGCCCCCAACACTTTGCAACCTTCATTCACTCTCTGACGTACATCTGCTTCCACTCCACCATTTGCTGCAACAACCGACCGCAAGTACTTAAACTGATCCACCTCCTCAAGTAACTCTCCATTCAACATGACATTCAACCTTGCACCACCTTCCCTTCTCGTACATCTCATAACCTTACTCTTACCCACATTAACTCTCAACTTCCTTCTCTCACACACACTTCCAAATTCTGTCACTAATTGGCCAAGTTCTCTTCTGTGTCTGCAACCAGTACAGTATCATCCGCAAACAAAAACTGATTTACCTCCCATTCTTGGTCATTCTCGTCTACCAGTTTTAAACCTCGTCCAAGCACTTGAGCATTCACCTCTCACACCAATCCATCAACATACAAGTTAAACAACCACGGCGACATCACACATCCCTGTCTCAGCCCCACTCTCACCGGAAACCAATCACTCAATTCATTTCCTATCCTAACACATGCTTTACTACCTTTGTAGAAACTTTTCACTGCTTGCAACAACCTTCCACCAACTCCATATAACCTCGTCACATTCCACATTGCTTCCCTATCAACTCTATCATACGCTTTCTCCAGATCCATAAACGCAACATACATCTCCTTACCTTTTGCTAAATATTTCTCGCATATCTGCCTAACTGTAAAAATCTGATTCATACAACCCCTACCTCTTCTAAAACCACCCTGTACTTCTAAGATTGCATTCTCTGTTTTATCCTTGATCCTATTAATCATTGCTCTACCATACGCCTTTCCAACTACGCTTAACAAACTAATACCTCTTGAATTACAACAATCATGCACATCTCCCTTACCCTTATATAGTGGTACAATACATGCACAAACCCAATCTACTGGTATCATTGACAACACAAAACACATATTAAACAATCTCACCAACCATTCAAGTACTGTACAGTCACACCCCCCTCCTTCAACATCTCGGCTCTCACACTATCCATACCAGATGCTTTTCCTACTCTCGTTCCATCTAGTGCTCTCCTCACTTCATCTATTGTAATCTCTCTCTTTGTCATCTCCCATCACTGGCACCTCAACACCTGCAACAGCAATTATATCTGCCTCCCTTTTATCCTCAACATTCAGTAAACTTTCAAAATATTCCGCCCATCTTTTCCTTGCCTCCTCTCCTTTTAACAACCTTCCATTTCCATCTTTCACTGTCTCTTAAACTATTAATTTTTCCTTGTTTCCTTTCCTCACAGCTATTTTCCTTGTTTGGGGCCCCTGGGCTTATAACATCCTGCTTTTCCAACTAAGGTTGTAGCTTAGCAATTGATAATTATAATAATACTGATAGAGCTCATTGAGCGGAAGCAGAGAGTGCTCCCTGGAGGGTTGCCCTCAGGTGTTGGAATTTTCCCTTCAGAGGGAAAGTCCCTCCACCAGACACTGTTCGGCAATCATCCTGCTTACGGTTAGAATTGCCGACAGTGGCAGCAGATGTTGGTCGCCTTTTTTTTTCCTGTCTGTGTGAGAGACTTCCTTCACCTGTTTGGTGTCCTCTTCTTGAGCAGACCTCGCCCAGCACTTGTCTCCTCTAGACTCTTCTCACCCTGCAGTCTCATCTTGCCAACCAGTTTGAATCCAAGTTTCTCTCTCTCACCTATTTCTTCTCAATGTTACTTTGACCTTCTAATTTTTAAACTTTCTTTAGTATTGCTGTCCGAACTCTATAAATATTTCTCTCTATTTATATATGCAAATATATATATATATATATATATATATATATATATATATATATATATATATATATATATATATATATATGTATTTATGTATATATGTATACATACATACATACACCAAGGCACTTCCCCCAATTTTGGGGGGTAGCCGACATCAACAAATGAAACAAAACAAAAAAGGGGACCTCTACTCTCTACGTTCCTCCAGCCTAACAAGGGACTCAACCGAGTTCAGCTGGTACTGCTAGGGTGCCACAGCCCAACCTCCCACATTATCCACCACAGGTGAAGCTTCATAATGCTGAATCCCCTACTGCTGCTACCTCCGCGGTCATCTAAGGCATCGGAGGCAGCAGCAGTGCCTACCGGAACTGCATCACAATCGCTCGCCATTCATTCCTATTTCTAGCACGCTCTCTTGCCTCTCTCACATCCATCCTCCTATCACCCAGAGCTTTCTTCACTCCATCCATCCACCCAAACCTTGGCCTTCCTCTTGTACTTCTCCCATCAACTCTTGCATTCATCACCTTTAGCAGACAGCCATTTTCCATTCTCTCAACATGGCCAAACCACCTCAACACATTCATATCCACTCTAGCTGCTAACTCATTTCTTACACCCGTTCTCACTCTCACCACTTCGTTCCTAACCCTAGCTACTCGAGATACACCAGCCATACTCCTTAGACACTTCATCTCAACACATTCAATTTCTGTCTCTCCGTCACTTTCATTCCCCACAACTCCGATCCATACATCACAGTTGGTACAATCACTTTCTCATATAGAACTCTCTTTACATTCATGCCCAACCCTCTATTTTTTACTACTCCCTTAACTGCCCCCAACACTTTGCAACCTTCATTCACTCACTGACGTACATCTGCTTCCACTCCACCATTTGCTGCAACAACCGACCGCAAGTACTTAAACTGATCCACCTCCTCAAGTAACTCTCCATTCAACATGACATTCAACCTTGCACCACCTTCCCTTCTCGTACATCTCATAACCTCACTCTTACCCACATTAACTCTCAACTTCCTTCTCTCACACACACTTCCAAATTCTGTCACTAATTGGCCAAGCTTCTCTTCTGTGTCTGCAACCAGTACAGTATCATCCGCAAACAACATCTGATTTACCTCCCATTCTTGGTCATTCTCGTCTACCAGTTTTAAACCTCGTCCAAGCACTTGAGCATTCACCTCTCACACCACTCCATCAACATACAAGTTAAACAACCACGGTGACATCACACATCCCTGTCTCAGCCCCACTCTCACCGGAAACCAATCACTCACTTCATTTCCTATCCTAACACATGCTTTACTACCTTTGTAGAAACTTTACACTGCTTGCAACAACTTTCCACCAACTCCATATAACCTCATCACATTCCACATTGCTTCCCTATCAACTCTATCATACGCTTTCTCCAGATCCATAAACGCAACATACACCTCCTTGCCTTTTGCTAAATATTTCTCGCATATCTGCCTTACTTTAAAAATCTGATTCATACAACCCCTACCTCTTCTAAAACCACCCTGTATTTTTAGGATTGCATTCTCTGTTTTATCCTTAATCCTATTAATCATTACTCTACCATACACTTTTCCAACTACGCTTAACAAACTAATACCTTTTGAATTACAACACTCATGCACATCTCCCTTACCCTTATATAGTGGTACAATACATGCACAAACCCAATCTACTGGTACCATTGACAACACAAAACACATATTAAACAATCTCACCAAAAATTCAAGTACAGTCACACCCCCTTCCTTCAACATCTCAGCTCTCACACCATCCATACCAGACGCTTTTCCTACTCTCGTTTCATCTAGTGCTCTCTTCACTTCATCTATTGTAATCTCTCTCTCATTCTCATCTCCCATCACTGGCACCTCAACACCTGCAACAGCAATTATATCTGCCTCCCTATTATCCTTAACATTCAGTAAACTTTCAAAATATTCCGCCCATCTTTTCCTTGCCTCCTCTCCTTTTAACAACCTCCCATTTCCATCTTCCGCTGTCTCTTCAATTCTTGAGCCAGCCTTCCTTACTCTCTTCACTTCTTTCCAAATCTACTTCTTATTCTCTTCATATGAATGACCCAATCCCTGACCCCACCTCAGGTCAGCTGCCCTCTTTGCCTCACGTACCTTGCACTTTACTTCCACATTTTTTTCTTTATATTTTTCATACTTCTCTACACTATTACTCTGCAGCCATTCTTCAAAAGCCCTCTTTTTCTCTTCCACTTTTACCTTCACTCCTTCATTCCACCATTCACTGCCCTTCCTCATGCTGCCTCCATGAGGCAGCATGAGTGGAAGCAGATGTACGTCAGAGAGTGAAAGGTTGCAAAGTGTTGGGGGCAGTTAAGTTAGTAGTTAAAAATAGAGGGTTGGGCATGAATGTAAAGAGAGTTCTATATGAGAAAGTGATTGTACCAACTGTGATGTATGGATCGGAGTTGTGGGGAAATGAAAGTGACGGAGAGACAGAAATTGAATGTGTGAGAGCTGAGATGTTGAAGGAAGGGGGTGTGACTGTACTTGAATGGTTGGTGAGATTGTTTAATATGTGTTTTGTGATGTCAATGGTACCAGTAGATTGGGTTTGTGCATGTATTGTACCACTATATAAGGGTAAGGGAGATGTGCATGAGTGTGGTAATTCAAGAGGTATTAGTTTGTTGAGTGTAGTTGGAAAAGTGTATGGTAGAGTACTGATGAATAGGATTAGGGATAAAACAGAGAATGCAATCTTAGAAGTACAGGGTGGTTTTAGAAGAGGTAGGGGTTGTATGAATCAGATTTTTACAGTTAGGCAGATATGCGAGAAATATTTAGCAAAAGGTAAGATGTATGTTGCGTTTATGGATCTGGAGAAAGCGTATGATAGAGTTGAAAGGGAAGCAATGTGGAATGTGATGAGGTTATATGGAGTTGGTGGAAGGTTGTTGCAAGCAGTGAAAAGTTTCTACAAAGGTAGTAAAGCATGTGTTAGAATAGGAAATGAATTGAGTGATTGGTTTCCGGTAAGAGTGGGGCTGAGACAGGGATGTGTGATGTCACCGTGGTTGTTTAACTTTTATGTTGGAGTGGTGAGAGAGGTGAATGCTCGAGTGCTTGGACGAGGATTAAGCCTGGTAGAGGAGAATGACCATGAATGGGAGGTAAATCAGTTGTTGTTTGCGGATGATACTGTACTGGTTGTAGACACAGAAGAGAAGCTTGACCGACTAGTGACAGAATTTGGAAGGGTGTGTGAGAGAAGGAAGTTGAGAGTTAATGTGGGTAAGAGTAAGGTTATGAGATGTACGAGAAGGGAAGGTGGTGCAAGGTTGAATGTCATATTGAATGGAGAGTTACTTGAGGAAGTGGATCAGTTTAAGTACTTGCGGTCTGTTGTTGCAGCAAATGGTGGAGTGGAAGCAGATGTACGTCAGAGAGTGAATGAAGGTTGCAAATGTAGTTAAAAATAGAGGGTTGGGCATGAATGTAAAGAGAGTTCTATATGAGAAAGTGATTGTACCAACTGTGATGTATGGATCGGAGTTGTGGGGAGTAAAAGTGACGGAGAGACAGAAATTGAATTTTTTTGAGATGAAATGTCTGAAGAGTATGGCTGGTGTATCTCGAGTTGATAGGGTTAGGAACGAAGTAGTGAGGGTGAGAACGGGTGTAAGAAATGAGTTAGCAGCTAGAGTGGATATGAATGTGTTGAGGTGGTTTGGCCATGTTGAGAGAATGGAAAGTGGCTGTCTGCTAAAGAAGGTGATGAATGCAAGAGTTGATGGGAGAAGTACAGGAGGAAGGCCAAGGTTTGGGTGGATGGATGGAGGGAAGAAAGCTCTGGGTGATAACAGGATAGATGTGAGAGAGGCAAGAGAGTGTGCTAGAAATAGGAATGAATGGCGAGCGATTGTGACGCAGTTCCGGTAGGCCCTGCTGCTTCCTTTGGTGCCTTAGATGACCGCGAAAGTAGGGGATTCAGCATTATGAAGCTTCATCTGTGGTAGATAACTGGGGAGGATGGGCTGTGGTACCCTAGCAGTACCAGCTGAACTCAGTTGAATCCCTTGTCAGGCTGGGAGGAATGTAGAGAGTAGAGGTCCCCTTTTTTTGTTTTGTTTCATTTGTTGATGTCGGCTACCCCCCAAAATTGGGGGAAGTGCCTTGGTATATGTATGTATGTATATTTATATATTGTATATATTTTCTCTGTTTTATTTGTTCATTTATTTACTTGTTTATTTTTATTTTATTTAAATGGCGTAGATATTTCTACATTAGTTATTACTGCCTGCTTGGATGAATGGGAGAAAGGATCACAGTTAGGAGGTATTTGCATTCAAAGCTATATGTAAAAGTATTGGATGATCTTGGCTATCCCGAAGATGGTTTGGACCTTTTTGGCAGCACTATTTGTGTAGTTTTCCTACGGTTCGTTTTCCGTCAACCATAGAACCTAGCCTCCTATCTAGGTTCTCAGCCGTTCTGCTTAGTTGGGTCTAGGTCAGGTAGACACTCCCACCTCCTGAAGTGTAAGTCTCCTAAGAAAGTAGTTCGAGGTAAGTCTGTGTTGGAACAAATCACAAATTTTTAGTAATTTGTATTTTTCCTAACATACTTACCGAGAACTACTTTCGGGTAATGGCCCTCTCTTCCTTCCCCGAGTGCCTTTCTGACCCTTAGTTATTTTTAACATCCAAGAACTTACTGAGGGTCGAGACCCAAGCTAACGCGCGACCTGGCTCGGGACTAGCCTCAGGGCACGTATCCTTCCGCCTGGGGTAGTCCTCACAGAAAATGGAAGTAGGGTAAACTACACAAAACTCTGGTCGGTTGAGAGGAGATTCCAGGTACCTCCTAAGAAAGTAGTTCTTGGTAAGTATGTTAGGAAAAATACAAATTACTAAAAATTTGTGATATTAGCTGGGATGTCCACCCTTCCTAATGGGTGAGTCACTCCTATTAAATAGCGTGGTTTGTATTCCAGTTATTGAACAAATGACAAATTCGTAGATAATTTGTATTTTTCCTCAAACCTTAGCTATTTAACCAAACTTGCCCGCCAGCCCTATCCCCCTTGAAGTCCTACCTCCAAGCACAGGTGTGTGATGGGGAGCAGTAGCAAGCTACCCTCCCTATCCTCCGCTAACTAGCGGTGTGGGTGGTTACCCCTCGTTAAAAATTAATGGCTCGTCATTTCAGCTACGCCGAAAGTAATACCCTTATTAAATAGCTAAGGTTTGTATAGTTAGGAAAAATACAAATTATCTACGAATTTGTCATTTTTCTTGCTTCAGGAAGAATCGCCTATGGTGACGGCAGAGATTCGTCTGTTTACCCATTCACGGAAAACATTTCCTTCACCTATTTGGTGTTCCCTTCGAGGGATTCTGTCTACGGGATTTAGAATTTGCCAATCCACCCCCTCCAGCCTCTGTTCAGGGACTTCTTATTTTCGGGAGGCAGCACGGATAACAGCCACAGGCATTCATCTCTTCTTCTTCCTGCTGGAGAAAGACTTTTCATATTTTAGCCTACCTTTGAGCAATTCTTCCGAGGATAAATGGCTTCTCCCATACACGCCACCAAACAAGCCTCGTCAGCAGTTTTGTCTCGTTAGGAGACTCAGCTAGCCCATCATACTCACCTTGCTAGCAAGACTCGTCACAAACAATGACACGTCTACAACTCCTCTCGGAGAACCCATTGAGAACTTCCCTTACAGCACAATCTACTCTGACACCCACAGGTGAACATCTCTCACTAAGCGTAGCTTCGCTGCAACCTCACGCCTGGAAACCATCCAGCTTCTTCTCTCTTTGGGGGTATAACCCCTTTTCGCAACAAGTTGCACAGAGAAAGTCTGGATACCAAAGTTTTCTTCAGCTTTGGTCTCCCAAACCAGGGGACTGTTTTCTTTGTGGTGAGGATTGTGTAAAGTTTGTCTTCTCTTAAGGGCACTATTCCAGTAATAGGCCCTCAATTTACCATAGGAAGGAAGGCCGCTCTTAAGCTTAGGCAATGGGAGGCCACTGTTCGTTCCTTGACCATCTCCACACTGAAAAGCTAAACCTTTCTTCCACGTAGCCATTGTTGCTCTTCATCAAGAGTTCAAGCCTACCTACCCACAGTTGGATGATACAACCAGTAAACGAGCATGTTTTGGTTTCTTTGGTCTTAAGGGTGCCTCTGATGACCCAGAACTCCTAGACAGCAGATCTTCACCTGACCCTAAGGACAAGTCTCTCGCATTATTACCCTCGGCCAAGAGAGTAGTCATACCCTATGAGTCGCTCTCAACGTCTCACTCACAACGAGGAACCAAGTAACATCCGACCTCTTTCAGACAGTTCGGACAACAGGTCACAAGCCCTTCGGACTGGAAGTTCTTTATAGCATGATTAATGGTCTGCATCAACAGCGAGTACACCAGTGATTAACTTGAGGAAGATACAATAGTTCGTCCCAAGGGTTGGGCACGCTTTGCCAGCCCTGGGAACATTAAAGAAGGCTCACCAGGAACACTTTCTTGACGGGGATCCACAAGGTCATGGATTGGACATGGAATCCTTAGCCTTCTCCTCATAGAGGTGACCTAGAGTTTGTTACGATAAAGGTAGGAATATGTCCCTAAGGTTTACAAGCAGCTACTCTGTGATGCAGGCCATGTCAGTGGCGAGGTGAATGCATTACGAGACCTTCACCTCCCACTTCCTGCAAGACGTGACCCACAAGAACATAAAGACACTTTATTGTCCCTCTAATGGCTACACCATAAATGGTTTATAATGCCTTGAGCTCCTTGATGGACAAGTAGCAGATGGTAAGGGGAGAGTTAATCAAGGATAAGCAGGGATGATTGACAAAGAATGACTGGCTCTTTCTTTTTTTCATTTACCCCCCCCTCCTCCATACGGGGCAACAGCTCCTACGGTACTGCTGATCTCCACTATCTGTAGGTATAACCATTTCCCTTGTGTGACTTGATATAGGTAGATATACTTGTTCCATCCCCATACCCCCGGGTGAGGTGGGATTGGGAAACGTCTCTGGTTACTTCTAAGATTCCTACGTTTCCGAGAATGTTTTGCCTGGACTAGTCACACGGGTAGCATCACACATTCCCCAAAATTGCTCAGGCCGCTAACCATGCTTTGCACATTTAGTTTAGCTAGGTGTCAGGATTCCTCTGTTATGTGCGGAGCACGTACAGGAAAACCCCAAATCAAAGACCAACCAGTTGGTCTGGTATCCCACCCTCCTAAGGGGTGAGTCATCCCTAATAAATACCATAAGGATTGTATGAGTGTCAGAACAAATAACAAATTTGGAAGTAATTTCTATTTTTCCTATCATATACAAACCTGGAGCTATTTATACAAATTGGCCCACCATCACCTATCCCACAAGAATTCCTGCCTGCAATAAAAAGTGACCAGACTACACAGGTATGAGTGTGAGAGCAGGGTGGCCAGCTACTCCTCCTACCCTCCCGCTAACTAGTGCAGTAGGCCCCCGCCATACGACATTAATCCGTTCTGGAGTTGGTATCGTATGGTGAAAATGTCGTATGGCGGGCAATAGAATAACTAATGCGTACAAAACCCCAGGTAAAAACATTGAAAATTAGTAACAAAATAGTATAGTAAGCACTGTACTACAGTATACTTATATATAATATACATGTACTGTACAGTATGTAATTAAATAACATGTACAGGATAAATAAAAATTATATACTGTACAGTACTGTAAAGGAAAAATTAAAATTTTATTTACCTTTGGAGTGACGTGACTTGAGCTAGTAGTGGGTGGAGGCAGAGGGGGGAGGAGACGGTAGATATAAAAACGTATCAATGCTAATTATGTTATGTACACTTAATAAATTTATTCTTACTATTAAACACTACTTAACTTAGATGTAGTGACAGTGGAGTCGGACATCTTGAGGTAAATCCAGAGAAAAACCAGCGAAATTTACACACAACACAGAGTACTGTGTTGGGAAAAATAGCCCAGTGAGGAAAGGAAATAAGGAAATAAATAACTGAAGAGAACAAATTAACAATAAATCATTCTAAAAAAAAAAGTAATGTCAAAAGAGATATATCATATATAAACTATTAACAACGTCAACAACAAATATGTCATATATAAACTATAAAAAGACTCATGTCCGCCTGGTCAACAAAAAAGCATTTGCTCCAACTTTGAACTTTTGAAGTTCTACTGATTCAACAACCCGATTAGGAAGATCATTCCACAACTTGGTAACAGCTGGAATAAAACTTCTAGAGTACTGCGTATTATTGAGTCTTATGATGGAGAAGGCCTGGCTATTAGAATTAACTGCCTGCCTAGTATTACGAACAGGATAGAATTGTCCAGGGAGATTGCTGCTTTTTTGTCAGAACTGGCCGCCTCTCCATGCCTGACGACTGAGTGAATACCAGTCCTCTTCCTAAAGCGATCAAACCACCCATGAGAAGCCTTGAACTCTTGGGGGGGCTTGCTGCAACGTTCCTTCGCCTCCGCCGTCTCTCTGGGCTTCCACGAGATCGGCAAAGATGGCGCTCGCCTTGTGCGAAATTACCGATTGCGTGAGTGTATCACCAGCGATTTCCTTCTCTTTAATCCATAGAAGAAAGTCTCTCCATCTCGTCGTTGATTGAGGTCCTTCCACTGGCAAGGACAGTCATGCCTTTAGAAGAATTACTTGATTTAATGGCTTCCTTATTCTTGATAATTGTACCAATCGTAGACTGGTTACGGCCATACATACTATCGAAGGTAACGATACGCATGCCTTTTTCATATTTCTTTATGATCTCCAGCTTTGTTTCCATAGTAATCATCTTCTTACTTCTCCCTTTAACATCAGTTGCAATTTTGGGACCCATGGCTAATGAATTAAAGTTATAATTAAGCACTAAAATGCACAAAAAATACGATATCGCAAGCACTCACACGAAATCAAGTCTTTACGAAACGCACACGAGATTCTGAACTGAGCGCGCGTATAACAAAGAGAGAGAGAGAGGCAGCATCTCTCTCAGGCATTGTGGGAGGGATTTCGGCCAATAGCGTATCGGCATCTTAGTGACGCCGACCAATAGCAGACCAGCTTCTTAGTGACGTATGAGCGTGGTGGTAAGATAGTGACTCGCACAGTCGTAGGCGTAAAAACCGCCAAGTTTGAGTTTTGGAATTCGATGCCGTAAGGTGGGGAAAAATGTCGTAACGAGGGGACGAAAAAACATTGTATTCCATACCGTAACGTGAAAAAAAACGTAAGCTGGGGACGCCGTACCCCGGGGTACTACTGTGGTGGGGTAGTTCCACCTCGCTAAAAATGTTATAGCTAGTTTCAGCTTTTCCAAAAGGATAACCCTTATTAAATGACTCCAGGTTTGTATATGTTAGGGAAAATAACAAATTACTTTCAATATTGTCATTTAACACTGCTGCCACCATATTCAAACAACCGGGAAATATGTGGACATCTTTATTGTGGAAACCAAACATACAAATATAGAGTGCAACAAGCGCACAGTATACAACAACCGTGTTCTGAGTGTCAGGAGTGGCCATCCTCCCAGTGTAAGAATTATGACAGGAGGAAGAAGCCTAAGATTGATTCTTTGTCTTTGGGGTCATCCTTGAAGTCAAAGCAGTTCTTCCACCCCGGTACTCTTCCTTCTGAGCAAGATTAGTAGCCCTTTAACTTTAGGACAAGCCTAGCAGCAAGGAGGTCCTTCCTTTTCCCCTATCAAAATGATGGGGCCTTCTCCTCAAGGGGAGTCACCTTATTTTCAGAGGCATGATGCTCTTCATTTGCTGTGGCCCCTTTGGATATCCAAGGTTCCCCATTGGAGGAGAGACTGCAGCCAAGCCCTTACTTCGAAACTCCTTCAGTGTCTGCTGTGGAGTTCCCAGCCAAGCCCCGTCTCCTGCAGAGGATGGAGTTGGACCTACCTCTCCGGAGCTTCATTCCCGCCCTTCCGGAGTTTGGAAGCCTTTGTTGAAAGTTGAGGACCCTCACACTTCCAGGAGTTAATCTCTTGTTGAGAACCCTATCTTTGGAACATGCTCTCCGGGTTGCTGAGTAGCATGATCCCTCCTCACCGGAGGAGGATTGTAGATCTGGCAGTCTCTCTCTCTTCTTTGATAGATGACTCTTAGGATTCCGGTTTCCAGCACGGGCTGAACCAAAAAAGAGGTGTTTTGAACACAACCTCTTTCTGACTTTGGAAGTCAATCCGTAATGCATACATCTCTACTGCTGATAGTCTACAGTAGATTCTAGTTAGGAACAGAACTCCCGAAGTTGAGGTAGGCCCCATCCAAGAGGAATCGTGCTGTCAGCCAGTGACAAAGACTTGGGTATGTATGCTCCAAACCGGTATCAGGACAACTGCCCCTGGGACAACTGCCCCCGTAGGACAACTGCCCCCGGGACAATTGCCCAATTATCTGATTTCTCCAGAAGGCTAATGTTTGTTGGTGTTGAAAATAAAAGGATACGCTGCTCAATCAATCCACTATCATAAAGAAGAAAATCTTCACCACCAGAAGTTTTCTTGTACTCGGAAGGAATGACCATGTCTGTTAGGTTTGATAGGATGGGATGAGGAGCGCCAGCAGCTTGTTTGTAGCGCCTTATTGCACGACGAATATGTCTCACCGGCGGTAGCTGAGTTGCAGCACCGCTTGATATCGACTCAACTGTTTGGGAAATTATTTGCTGTGCAGTCTCTTCGGTAGCAATAGATTTAGCCTTTATTTCCTGTTGTACTAACAAGACTTCCCGGCGGGGTTGGTCAACAGCATGGGTGTGATCATTTACATAGCCAACTACTTCATTTTCACAAACTTTTACTTTCGCTTCACAGTTATTATGGCAGCTTTTTTCACATTCATAAGATGTAACATTATTTACAAATTCCTTCTGCTTCACATAGATGTATCCTTCATAAATAAGCTTCATTTTTCCACGTTCACTTTTGACGAACTCCATGATGGGTTATGTTACTTCTTGAATTTCTTCCAAAAATAAACTATAACTCGTACGACCAATTAGACACTGGATCCTTCTTACTTTCTTTTTTTTTTTTTTGTAAACATTTGTTTGACTATACAGAATTAGCCAATTGGCAATAGCTTTCGAAAATAAACTACAGTATAACTCGTACAACCAATTACCTAATTAGGAAATAACTACATAAATGGTAATAAATTTAGGAAATAGATACAATTATTTCCTCAATGACCGATTATATAATTAGGAAGAATATCTTCATAAATTGTTACTAAAAAGTAATTACGTAATTGGCAATATGGGGGGCAATTGTCCTGGGGGCAGTTGTCGGGGGGCAACTGTCCTGGGGGCAGTTGTCGGGGGGCAACTGTCCTGGGGGCAGTTGTCGGGGGGCAACTGTCCTGGGGGCAGTTGTCTCGGGGGCGGTTGTCCTAGATCCCTCCAAACCATCTCATGGCCCTTACCCTACAGAAGTATCCACAAGACCCTGGACACCTTGGTGCTTGGTCTTGCAGTGGTAAGAGTGTATCTATGTTAACATATAGATGTAAGTTTGGAATGGAGGAGGATTAAAAGGCTCTTTCTCAATTTTTACTCTCCCTCTCTTAAAGATGAAGTAGTCAAAGTTACTATCTGGATCTGACTAGATGCTGGTAAACTACAGTTCTGTGCTCCATTCTTTAGATCCTAAAGAAGTTCTCCATCTTCCCTAGAGGAAGGTGAGGATGGTGGAATATATACCAACCCTTTGGTCATTATATGCCAGGTATACTATTCCGGACTGTGATCCTCCTCATGGGAATGGATCCCTCCTTTGACCATGTTCCAACTTTTCGACAGGCCAAGCTCTATCAGTTTATTCATCCTGTACGGGACAGGGTAGATTACCATTTCTGGGGAGAAAAAGAATTTGGCAGTTTGGTTCTAAAACTACATATCTGCCAAGCAGTGAGTCTCCCTGCATTAAGGACAATGGTTTATATTTGCGTAGGAACAAATCACAAATTTTAAAGTAATTTGTATTTTTCCTAAGTATGCAAACCTGAGTCTTTTAATTAAACTTCTAACTTCCCTCCTCAACCATCCCTCTGCCCTGAGCCAAAAGGTCATAAGTGAAGAGACTTTGACAGGTAAGGGGCAGGACTCCTCACTCCCACTTGTTAACAATTTTAATGGGTGTCCAGCTCGCACGTTGAAAACTATTACCCATATAAAGGAATCGGGTTTCTATAGCTAGGAAATATACAAATTACTTTAAAACTTGTGATATTCATCAACAAAGAATTTATTTATCATAGATATACTAATATGTACATTAGTTGATTTGAAGAGACCCACTAGCAATGGATATACTGTACTGTATATACAAAAACACTGACAAATCTATTATTTTTCTACTACATGTACATATTTATAATTTTTTGTATTTCTCAGAAGTGAATTATTTAACTGTAAATTTAATTTTACTGGTCCAGCATCAAATAGAATAAGGAAAAATAAAATTACATCTCAGGTACAATAATACATAGTTACATTTGACATACATACTGTACTAATATTAATTTCTGTAACAAAATAATGCATTCTCAAAGAAGTTCATTTAAATATGACATTTGGTAATATTTCATTACAGGTTCACCTACACAATTTCGCACACATTCTCTTTCAAGATTACAAAACGCTTGTCACTTCAATTACAAAGTTTTCCAAACATGGCTTAGAAAGTTATAGCACTTTCTAATATATTTTTTCAAAATTACAGTAAAATTTTATTTTTGTAATGTACTGCATTTGTTTTCAACTTTATATACTGTATACATATACTGTATACACTTTATCCCATAACGTCTACAATTTGCCATAGTACTGCGTTACATCAAATTGCAAAACAGCCTTAATTTGAATCCATAAACTGAACTTCAGTGAGAATTAATAGGGTTCTAGGTAAGGGTTTTGGCTGTGGCGATAAAATCTTCATCATTTTATTGTCTTCGTCAAAGTCCAGTCTGAAAAAAATACAGAAATTTGAGATTTACAAAAAGGTTTTGTAAACTAGCAAATATATTCAGTAACGAACACTATCATCATAAAACAGTTTGGTTCTTGGTATATTAGATCCAAAACAATTTTTAAATAAAAGGTACATATATATATATATATATATATAAACTTTTGGTTGACAAACTAAAAAATAAGAGGATTAGTTGTGGTTTTTTATGACAAATACTACCGCCAGAGAGTTATGGGGTCCTTTGACTGGCCAGACAGTACTACGTTGGATCCTTCTCTTTGGTTACGGTTCTTTCTCTTTGCCTACACATACGCCGAATAGTCTGGCCTATTCTTAACAGATTCTCCTCTATCCTCACACACCTGACAACACTGAGGTTACTAAACAATTCTTCTTCGCTCAAGGGGTTAACTACTGCACTGTATTTGTTCTGTGGCTACTTTCCTCTTAGTAAGGGTAGAAGAGACTCTTTAGCTATGGTAAGCAGCTCTTCTAGGAGAAGGACACTCCAAAATCAAACCATTGTTCTCTAGTCTTGGGTAGTGCCATAGCCTCTGTACCATGGTCTTCCACTGTCTTGGGTTAGAGTTCTCTTGCTTGAGGGTACAATCAGGCACACTATTCTATTTAATTTCTCTTCCTCTTGTTTTGTTAAAGTTTTCATAGTTTATATAGGAAATATTTATTTTAATGTTACTCTTAAAATATTTTATTTTTCCTTCTTTCCTTTCCTTACTGGGCTATTTTCCCTGTTGGGGCCCCTGGGCTTATAGCATTTTGCTTTTCCAGCTAGGGTTGTAGCTTAGCAAATAATAATAATAATAATAATAATAATGGATATCTGATAGATAACTCCACGCTAGAAAACAAATGGTTGCTTTGTCCCCACTAGATGTAGCAGGCTTGAATGAATGTTGGGTAAGTATTGAGCTTCTAAATTTTAGTAAATATTACCCAACATTCATTGTGATGACTCCCACCTTAACTGTAGTAATTGCGCTTACTAATGAAAAATTAGAGATAGTCATAGAAAACAACAAATTCTGTATAATTTGTATTTTTCCTAGTTATACAAACGTAAGTCATTTTTATGGGGTTACCACTAATAATGGAGAGAAAAAGTGTTCCCAACTAGCTTCCGGAGCAGTCAGAGCTTTGAACACAAATAAGGGGGCGAGGGGGATATGTCCGAGCTATTTGTTCTATCAGAAACTCGCACTGCTCTACGGGATAAAAAAAACTAGTTGTTCGTATGATCAGGAATCTCTTTGAGAGACAATATTGTGATAGAGATACCTGGGATATTTCTAGCCTGAGTCTGGATTATTCATTGAGCCAGAGACAGGGCAAGATGGTAGTTTTTGATATCTTGTTATTGAAAAGGGGTCCCTCGCGACTTCCTCTAAAGGCAGTGTGTGTCATGTTAGTTCGCAGTTCACAGGATGTCATGTTCAGGAAGGAGAACTTACTTCTTGCCATAGGAGAAAGGTCTTAGTCTGAGTGGGGAGGGGTGTTGGAGCATTTTGGTTATCCCTACAATTTTGAGACAAGTTCGTGAAAGTTGTTGATGGAGCACTTTGACCATCCATGGCCTTTGGGAGATCGGTTCACAAAAATTCAGATCCGGTTCTCATAATAAAAAGAGAATATGATCATTACGAGTAATATAACATTCCTGCATTAGGTTCCCAGGGTTGAGAGACCCTGCCCATGGGTTTGTTACCTGGCTTTAAGATAAAGGGTAGCTAGATCCATAACTATGACCCTTCTGCCCGGTATCATGAGGCTATTCTTAGGCGATAATGAAAGATCCTTCTTCCCAACTCAATAGCAGGGGAGGGGAGATAACTTTATAAGACAATTTCGTATCCCAGCGGCCCTGGTAACAAGGGTTTGATAGTTCTTTCGGGCAGGGAATCTTAGTATTTTAGACCAAAGTCTATTCCAAGATCTCTACCTAGACCTGAACCTTCATGAAGGCTATACAAACCATTTTCAAGATTGACAAACTGTCCATAGCTTAAGGAGCATGGTCTTGGAAATTCCACACTAAAGTTAATCTAGTAAGAGTTCTCTATGACCAGAATGGCCCTCATGCTGATGAATTCTTCCCTGGGAAGACGTTAGTTTAGGATTTTTAGGTGACATGTCAAGCACACTCATTTAACTGGTCTAAGAGTGATCTTCTTTACTTGATCCGAAGGTCTCTTCTGACTCATCATGAGGGGTACTAGACCACAATCTTCTTATTCACAGTAAGGTGAGGTGTCCATCTGACTCCCTTGCATCTCCTGATCTTTATATCGCAGATGAGGCAGGAGGATGTTGGTCACTACTATAGTACTGGCTGAAGTTGTGTTAACGAGCAGTTTGGAACGATAAATGATTCATGGTAGGGATATCATTGAAGGCCAAGCTTCATTATGAGGTATGGAGGACATAGCTCTCCTAGTCCTTCCTGGATAGTACACTTGCCTCAATTTTGCGGCGTAGCCGACATCAAACAAATAATAAAAAGGGGACCTTTCCTCTCTACGTTCCTCCCAACCTGACAAGAGACTCACGAGTTCGGCTGGTACTGCTAGGGTGCCACAGCCCACCCTTCCCCGTTAACCACTACAGATGAAGTTTCATAACACTGAATCCCCTACTGCTGCTACCTCCGCGGTCATCCAAGGTGACCGGAGGAAGCAACAGGGCCTACCGGAACTGCGTCACAATCGCTTGCCATTCATTCCTATTTCTAGCACGCTCTCTTACCTCTCTCACATCTATTCTCCTATCACCCAGAGCTTTCTTCACTTCATCCATCGCCCCAAACCTTAGCCTTCCTCTTTTACATCTCCCATCAACTCTTGCATTCATCACCTTCTTTAGCAGACAACCATTTTCCATTCTCTCAACATGGCCAAACCACCTCAACACATTCATATCCACTCATTTCTTACACCTGTTCTCCCCCTCACTACTTCATTCCTAACCCTATCTACTCGAGATACACCAGCCATACTCTTCAGAGACTTCATCTCAAACACATTCAATTTCTGTCTCTCCATCACTTTCATTCCCCACAACTCTGATCCATACATCACAGTTGGTAAAATCACTTTCTCATACAGAACTCGCTTTACATTCATGCCCAAGCTTCTATTCTTTACCACTCCCTTCACTGCCCCCAACACTTTGCATCCTTCATTCACTCTCTGACGTACATCTGCTCCCACTCCACCATTTGCTGCAACAACAAACAACAGACCCCAAGTACTTAAACTGATCCACCTCCTCAAGTAACTCTCAATTAAACATGACATTCATCCTCGCACCACCTTCCCCTCTCGTACATCTCATTACCTTACTCTTACCCAAATCAACTCTCAACTTCCTTCTCTTACATACCCTTCCAAATTCTGTCACTAATCGGCCACGCTTCCCTTCAGAGTCTGCAACTACTGTATATTTCCGCGTATAAGGCGACCTTCATATAAGACGAGGTACAAAATTTGAGCAAATTTTTATGAATTTATCTCATATCGGTAGTATAAGACGACCGCTCAATCATAAAACCATCTGTGTATATAGCCTAGGCTAGCTTTTAATCAAAAATTGTTATTTACAGCTATAAATAATAATTTTTAAACAAATAAATAATATGATACCCTATATGTTATTACTATCGTAATTAACACTAGCATTAAAATTACTGAAAGGTTAGCGAGAGAAAAAGTTGCTAACAACGCAACCAATACTCGATGTTTACATTTTCTCAGCTGTGCTCGTATGGTTAAAAGTTGGAATTATTCCTCGATTTTATCATTTATGCTATTTTTTTAGATATGCCAATAATATATACGGTAAAAACTGTTTCATTACTTTCATTATACATTTATATATTAATGTAAATCATCTCATGTGTGTCGGTGGTTAGCGCACCTCAACCTAGGCTAGCCTACTGATAAACCAGACATAGAATTCATGGTGTGATTTTTATAACTGTAGTATAAGACGACCCCCCATATTTAATGGTTAAATTTTGGAATATAGGGTCGTCTTATACGCGGAAATATACGGTAGTACAGTATCATCCGTAAACAACAACTGATTTACCTCCCATTCATGATCATTCTCGTCTACCAGTTTCAATCCTCGTCCAAGCACTCGAGCATTCACCTCTCTCACCACTCCATCAACATAACAAGTTAAACAACAATGGCAACATCACACATTCCTGTCTCAGACCCACTCTCACCGGAAACCAATCGCTCACTTCATTTCCTATCCTAACACACGCTTTACTACCTTTGTAGAAACTTTTCACTGCTTGTAACAACCTTCCATCAATTCCATATAACCTCATCACATTCCACATCGCTTCCCTATCAACTCTATCATACGCTTTCTCCAGATCCATAAACATAACATACACCTCCTTATCTTTTGCTAAATACTTCTTGCATATCTGCCTAACTGTAAAATTATGATTCATACATTCCCCACCTCTTCTAAAACCACCCTGTACTTCTAAGATTACATAATCTGTTTTAGCCTTAATCCTATTAATCATTACTCTACCATACACTTTTCCAACCACACGCAACAAACTAATACCCCTTGAATTACAACACTCATGCACATCTCCCGTACCCTTATATAGTGGTACAATACATGCACAAACCCAATCTACTGGTACTATTGACAACACAAAACACATTAAAAAATCTCACCAACCATTCAAGTACAGTCACACCCCCTTCCTTCAACATCTCAGCTCTCACACCATCCATACCAGGTGCTTTTCCTACTCTTGTTTCATCTAGTGCTCTCCTCACTTCCTCTTATAATCTCTTTCATTCTCATCCCTTCCCTCCTCTCCTTTTAACCACCTTCCATTTCCATCTTTCACTGTCTCTTCAACTCTCTTCACTTCTTTCCAAAACTTCTTATTCTCTTCATATGAACGACCCAATCCCTGAACCCACCTAAGGTCAGCCATCCTCTTTACCTCAGCCATCCTCTTTGCCTCAGTTACCTTGCGCTTTAATTCCACATTTTCTCTCTATATCTTTCATACTTCTCTACACTATTACTCTGCAACCATTCTTCAAATGCCCTCTTTTTCTCTAACACTTTTACCTTCACTTCTTCATTCCACCATTCACTGTCCTTCCTTATGCTGCCTCCAACAAACTTCTTGCCTCACACCTCACTTGCAATCCCAACAAAATTTTCTTTTACTAACTTTCACTCCTCTAAATTACCAGTTTCTCTTAATTTCACTCTTTCATATGCCATTTTCAACCTTTCTTGATATTCACTTTTTTACCTCCAATTTTATTAACTCCAACTCTCACTAGCTCCCTTTTACATCCCCCACTCTTTTGCTACAGCTAATTATCCTTCCACCAATAAATGATCAGATACACCATTAGCCATACCCCTAAACATGTGCACGTCTTTCAATCTTCCAAACATTCTTTTAGTTATCAACACACAATCCATTAATGCCCTTTCCACCACTCTTCCATTTGCTGCTCTTACCCATGTATACTTGTTTTCATCTTTCCTTATGAAAAAGTTAGAACTTATCACCATCTCTTGCTCAACACACATATCTACCAGTCTCTCACCACTCATTTTCATCTGGTACGCCATACTTCCCAATGACACCTTCTACCTCTCCAGCACCCACTTCAGGCTTCCTGAAAGATGGTAGAAGTGGTACGTACCTCACGACCTCATACCTAAGTGATTTTTTTCCCTTAAAGAGGCTTGTAGCCTTTCTAGACTAGGAAGGAAGTACCAAAGTCCTGTTTAACCGATGTACAGGAGAAAATGGAGGGCAACTTTCTAGCTCTCAGTGGGTATATTCTCGGTGAGTTATGTCCTCCCCAGGGCCATGGGAAGCCAAATTTCTTCGGACCAGGGAGGGGTTCTGCGTATATCTTCTGACACTGAACACTACTCGTACAAGGAATACTGAAGTAAAACTAGATTCTCAACCTTCTGATGCTAAACACTATTCGTACCACGGATACTAAAGTAAAACTTGATTCTCAGAATGGGTAATATTCTCCCCCGGGAGAAAAAGTTCTGTCATCAAATCCTGGTTTGGAAAAGATTACTCTTGCCTGAAAAATAAAAGTTGTTGGGTTTATGGCCAGACATCTGGACGTCATCAGGCAAGAGGGACATGGAGGGTGTGTGTGTCCATAAGGACACCACAAATGTTGCTATCCTTTCCTGGGCAAAGACGTAAATACTGAGATTTACTGGACATGAGCACTCACTTGTAATTTACAGTTAATGAGTAGACACTCAAATGACCATGAGTTAACAAAAAAACACAAGTCAAGAATGCTATACACTAAAAGGGTAGGCGAGAGGAATTCAAAAGGCTAGATTGCAACCAGCAGTGTTGTGAGGAAACGTTGTGAGCAACCTCCTGCATGCACTGAGTTTACCCAACACAAAGCATGATGCGATCAACCAAATTTTGATTGGCTGGTAATAGAAAACAGGATTAGTAGTAACCCCATATAAATGACCCAGAAGTTTGTATCTGCGTAGGAATATAGGAGTTTTGTTGTGGTGATGTATGGTCTATAAGGACTACTATGAAAGTTTAAAACAGGGCATCAAATATGACATAAATACCAAAGAAATGTCTCCCCTGCTCTAGGGCGGCCAGTTTATCAATGTGATTCAGTGTGTATAAGGGAAATCTTAAATTTTAGGCTTGAAAGAACTAAACACAGCACCTCTAATGCTCATATTTGTCTGCTATGGCTAACGTCAATACAGTACTGTGTCATCACCTCAGAAAGAGACCATCATCTCAGTTATGCATGAGATGTCTTGAAATCTTCAACCTCCATATGTCAAGCTAAGTGGGCAATTTAGGTTGTTGGTGTGTAGAAAGGGGGTATTTCTCCTCTCTGAGCCTCTATCCCATTAATAGCCAATTGTTTACTTTATCTCCAAAAGGAAAAACTCTGCTTAGTATCAGCAATGGAAGGCTATTTCAGGTCTTTAGGCTCAAAGCAGTCTATATTTCTTCTTCGGTAAAACTCTCCATGCTCATACAGAGTTTTGAACAGGGCTGTCCTCCATTAGAGATGAGACCACCACCAGTTGTCAAGGTCATACATTCCCTGAAGCATCCCTTGAAAAGAGCACCATATGAACTATTGAGGCTTGCCTCTAATAGGAACCTCACTCTCAAAACAGACTTCTTGCTCACCCCTGCCTCCACTAAGCGGGTTATTGAGCTACATCATCTCTCCTTTAACATTTCTCATACTGGGAGATGGAGGCAGGTCTTGTTCTACTTCATCCTGGGGTTCCTTGTCAAAACCAAGAATCCATCAGTTTCTGATTTCGGGTTTTTATCTTCCTAGATCGCGAGCATTAGAGAGGTAACCGACAATCCTGTGAGGGTGCTGAGGAGCTCCCTTCAAAAGTTCAAACATGCAGCAAATGTTTTTATGTTGAACAGGCTCGCATAAGCCTTTTTATAGTTTATATATAAAATATTTTTTTTATGTTACTGTTTTTAAAATATTTTATTTTAATTGTTCATTATTTCTCATATACATGGATAAGAGTGGCAAATGGAAGAGTAGTAGAAAGGGCATTAATGGATTATGTGTTGATAACTAAAAGAATGTTTGGAAGATTGAAAGACGTGCACGTGTTTAGGGGTATGGCTAACGGTATGTCTGATCATTTTTTGGTGGAAGGAAAATTAGTTGTAGCAAAAGAATGGGGGAATAGAGTAGGTGGCTGTAAAAGGGAGGTAGTGAGGGTTGAAGAGCTAATAAAACCGGGGGTAAAAAGTGAATATCAGGAAAGGTTGAAAATGATATATGATGAAGTGAAACTAAGAGAAACTGGCAATTTAGAGGAGTGGAAGTTAGTAAAAGAAAATTTTGTTGGGATTGCAAGTGATGTGTGTGGAAAGAAGGTTGTTGGAGGCAGCATGAGGAAGGGCAGTGAATGGTGGAATGAAGGAGTGAAGGTAAATGTGGAAGAGAAAAAGAGGGCTTTTGAAGAATGGCTGCAGAGTAATAGTATAGAGAAGTATGAAAAATATAAAGAGAAAAATGTGGAACTAAAGCGCAAGGTACGTGAGGCAAAGAGGGCAGCTGACCTGAGGTGGGGTCAGGGATTGGGACATTCATATGAAGAGAATAAGAAGTTTTGGAAAGACATGAAGAGAGTAAGGAAGGCTGGCTCAAGAATTGAAGAGACAGTGAAAGATGGAAATGGAAGGTTGTTAAAAGGAGAGGAGGCAAGGAAAAGATGGGCGGAATATTTTGAAAGTTTACTGAATGTTGAGGATAATAGGGAAGCAGATATAATTGCTGTTGCAGGTGTTGAGGTGCCAGTGATGGGAGATGAGAATGAGAGAGAGATTACAATAGATGAAGAGAGGAGAGCACTAAATGAAACAAGACTAGGAAAAGCATCTGGTATGGATGGTGTGAGAGCTCGGATGTTGAAGGAGGGGGTGTGACTGTACTTGAATGGTTGGTGAGATTGTTTAATATGTGTTTTGTGTTGTCAATGGTACCAGTAGATTGGGTTTCTGCATTTATTGTACCACTATATAAGGGTAAGGGAGATGTGCATGAGTGTTGTAATTCTAGAGGTATTAGTTTGTTAAGCGTAGTTGGAAAGGCGTATGGTAGAGTAATGATTAATAGGATCAAGGATAAAACAGAGAATGCAATCTTAGAAATACAGGGTGGTTTTAGAAGAGGTAGGGGTTGTATGAATCAGATTTTTACAGTTAGGCAGATATGCGAGAAATATTTAGCAAAAGGTAAGGAGGTGTATGTTGCGTTTATGGATCTGGAGAAAGCGTATGATAGAGTTGATAGGGAAGCAATGTGGAATGTGATGAGGTTATATGGAGTTGGTGGAAGGTTGTTGCAAGCAGTGAAAAGTTTCTACAAAGGTAGTAAAGCATGTGTTAGGATAGGAAATGAAGTGAGTGATTGGTTTCCGGTAAGAGTGGGGCTGAGACAGGGATGTGTGATGTCGCCGTGGTTGTTTAACTTGTATGTTGATGGAGTGGTGAGAGAGGTGAATGCTCGAGTGCTTGGACAAGGATTAAAACTGGTAGACAATAATGACCATGAATGGGAGGTAAATCAGTTTTTGTTTGCGGATGCTACTGTACTGGTTGCAGACACAGAAGAGAAGCTTGGATGATTAGTGACAGAATTTGGAAGGGTGTGTGAGAGAAGGAAGTTGAGAGTTAATGTGGGTAAGAGTAAGGTTATGAGATGTACGAGAAGGGAAGGTGGTGCAAGGTTGAATGTCATGTTGAATGGAGAGTTACTTGAGGAGGTGGATCAGTTCAAGTACTTGGGGTCTGTTGTTGCAGCAAATGGTGGAGTGGAAGCAGATGTACGTCAGAGAGTGAATGAAGGTTGCAAAGTGTTGGGGACAGTAAAGAGAGTAGTAAAAAATAGAGGGTTGGGAATGAATGTAAAGAGAGTTCTATATGAGAAAGTGATTGTACCAACTGTGATGTATGGATCGGAGTTGTGGGGAATGAAAGTGATGGAGAGACAGAAATTGAATGTGTTTGAGATGAAGTGTCTAAGGAGTATGGCTGGTGTATCTCGAGTAGATAGGGTTAGGAACGAATTGGTGAGGGTGAGAACGGGTGTAAGAAATGAGTTAGCAGGTAGAGTGGATATGAATGTGTTGAGGTGGTTTGGCCATGTTGAGAGAATGGAAAATGGCTGTCTGCTAAAGAAGGTGATGAATGCAAGAGTTGATGGGAGAAGTACGAGAGGAAGGCCAAGGTTTGGGTGGATGGATGGAGTGAAGAAAGCTCTGGGTGATAGGAGGGTAGATGTGAGCGAGGCAAGAGAGCGTGCTAGAAATAGGAATGAATGGCGAGCGATTGTGACGCAGTTCCGGTAGGCCCTGCTGCTGCCTCCGATGCCTTAGATGACTGCGGAGGTAGCAGCAGTAGGGGATTCAGCATTATGAAGCTTCATCTGTGGTGGATAATGTGGGAGGGTGGGCTGTAACACCCTAGCAGTACCAGCTGAACTCGGTTGAGTCCCTTGTTAGGCTGGGAGGAACGTAGAGAGTAGAGGTCCCCTTTTTGTTTTTGTTTCTTTGTTGATGTCGGCTACCCCCCAAAAATTGGGGGAAGTGTCTTGGTATATGTAAGTATGTATGTATTTCTCATATTCATTTATTTCCTTATTCCCTTTCCTTACTGGGCTATTTTTCCCTGTTGGAGCTCTTGGGCTTATAGCATTTTGCTTTTCAAACTAAGGGTTGTAGCTTAGCTAGTATTAATAATAGTAATAAAATGTACATATGTAATCTGACCAAACCTGCAGCACCTCTTCATCAGCACTGGGAGAGTCCTGAAGGTAACCAGAAATACAATCTTCTTGGCATTTAGAAAGAATCCCTGTGGGTACTATTTGGAAACGTCAATAATGTCTACTGCCCATTTTCTGCAGAATTTGACCCATAGGTCTCTAGATACCTTTTCTCTAGGGTCTGTAGTAGCTGCAGAGCAGGTGGTATAACTACTCTCACAGGACCATTAGTATCAGATTGAGGACAGAGATTATGTGTTGGTCTGGATTTAAGTGAAGAATGACTGGCCTTTCCTTAACCTTTCAATCTTCCCCTCACTTGGGGCACATTATCAAAAATAGTTGGCTGGAATTGATTCGACTGCAGTTGAGCCCACCTCAACCTGCAGCCGTTAACTAATGTAATATGGAAGTATCGTTTCCCCCACTCATTATGAGGGGGAACGTATAGTAATCAGACAAACCCATGAGTATACATATGTCTCATTGTTACTGATGAAAACTTTCTGCTAGGTATCCTTGACTGCACGGGGTGTGGACCAGCTGGTATAATCACCACTGGTGCATGATGTGTAAGGAACCTAAACTCTCGCCACTTGCAGGGTCCAAGTTTACAAATCTTGGGATAAGTTCCAGCCAGCTGGAGCAGGAACTTACTCCCATCTAAGGATGAGTCTCATATGTAAAGGATGAAGGTTTGTATTTGTACAGGAACAAATGAAGAATTTGGAGATAATTTGTATTTTTCCTAACTATACAAAATGGAGTCCTTAAATTATACTTTCCTGCCATCACCCCCTAGAAAGCTAAAGAAGGCATCCACTTGCTGAGCAGCTACCTCTAGAGAGAAATGACTCTAGAGACCTGTGTGTTACGTCTTCCAGGTAGCAGGTGGAGAAGGTTGTCTAAAACTCATATACGCCTGTTAGAAACACCTGCGACACAGAGAAGTTCCTATTGAATGCCAGGGACATGTTTATGCTTCTAACGTCATGAGCTCTGGGCTGTCGCTCTTGACTTCTGGAAAAATGAGTGAGAGCAACAATGACCAGTCTGAAACTAGAAGGAATTTGTTTTTCAAAATTTTAACCCTGCCTGTACTGAGAATCAGCTGATTGCATCCACCGTCCCGAGACTTTTGTGCTCTGATCCTATCAGAACACATGTTTCTGGAGGATACTTGCACCGAGACCAAAGGGTCTTCAGTTGCCACTGGAGGTGACTGTTGCAGAGTAAATGGTCCAATGACAGCAGGACTCCTGACAGTTGTAGTAACTGATGAGCTGAAAGCAAAAACCAGAGAAAGGTTTGGGCCACTTCCTTAAACCTTTCGATTCTGCTCTGTGATGGAAAGATCCTTCCTAGTCAGGATCAATGTGCATTCCCAGATACACTACTCCAGTTCTCATTTGGGCATAAGAGAAGATTTCCAGTTTTAATTTGCTCCTTCCTCTACATTATCACAAAACTCGAGAAGCATGTCTCGGAGTAGGAGTGTCTCCTTTGAGAATGTTGGAATCAGCCAATCATCCAAGTAACGTTGGCACGGGCCCAGGGTGAGACTAAAGTGAACACTTGTCAACACTTGGATATTGTTGAGATTGATACAGGCAGAAAATACACCCTTTGTTCTCTTGAGTTGCCTCCAAATGACAACATATCATATGATAATTTAGTAGAGGTGATACAACAACTCCCTCAACCTTTTCTTTTACTTGGAGATTTGAATGGTAGATATCCTTTATGGTGGGACGTTTTACCAAACACTAGGGGCAATATATCATCAATTGTAGAAAATGAGGATGTTGGACTCCTTAATACAGGAGAGCCCAGACACTTTCATGTTCAAACAGGTACTTTGTCATGCATTGACCTTTCCATTGCAAGCTCTAACAGCCGTCTCGATTTTGATTAGAGGACATTAGATGATTGGCATGCTAGTGGCCATGCACCAATCATTATAAACACTAACAATAGTCCCTCTTTACAAAGATCGCCACGATGGAATCTTGACAAGGCGGACTGGGTTAAATTTCATGAGGTAAGCAAAACAGAACAGTTTGAAAGTGTTGATGATGCTATAGACTTACTTAATGGAACTCTTTGATATAGCAGTAGTCAATTCAATTCCCAAAACAACAGGTTTATTCAAAACGACCAGTCCCCTGGTGGTCATCAGAACTAAGTGCCCTGCACAGAGCCACAAGAAGGTCCTTAACTCGATTGCACAGACACCGTACTGAGGAGAATTTAATTATATACAAGGAATGTAGAGCACAGTTCTGTCGTGCCATGAAAAAAGCTAGGCACCAATCTTGGGTATCTTTTGTTTCCTTCATTACCAGTAGAACACCACTATCTTCTGTATAGAGGAAAGTAAAAAAGATAACAGGCAAATTCAGTCACTTCTTTCACACAGAGTTTTTCAAGTGAAAGTGGGATATATACATCAAAGGTCAACGGATCCCACGAGTAAGTGAAGCTAGATTTCTAGGGTTGATATTTGATTGTAGGCTTACATGGGTTCCCCCACTTGAAAGCCTTAAAAGTAAAATGCCTTGAGGCTCTGAGTCTTAAAAGTTTTGTCCCATACATCGTGGGGTGCAGACCGGACAACTTTTAAAATTACACAAGGCCTTGATTTTTTCAAAAATTAGTTATGGGTGTGAAATATACTCCTCTACTACCCTAAGCCAATTAAAAGTTTTAGATTCTAAACACCATGCAGTTATCAGATTTTCCACAGGAGCCTTTAAAACTTTGCCTATCCCAAGCCTCCTTGTTGACACTGGAGAGTTACCTTTAGACCTTTACCGGATGTCTTCTATTGTTCGGTATTAATTTAGGTTGCAAAGACTCCCTGAATCTTTAGTTTGTCAGACTGCAAACCTTGTAAGGCATTATAGATATTTTGAGTTGCACCCAAAATCTCCTCAACCTTATGGTTTCCAGGTAAAAACATTATTAGGCAGTCTAGCTATAGGTAGAAATAAAGTGGGAAAAGATTTTAGTGTGGGAATCTTCCGACGTCTTTCGTCTTCAGCGGAACCGTTCCCAATGGGAGGATGGCCTCTCCCAATGCTTGTCGCAAGGAGAATGCTCACTCTGCACAACAGGCAATGTTATAATAATGATCTGCCTCCAAGAATGAAAGGAATATGTCACAATTACAGCCGGTCATGCCCGTCATAGCTGCAAGCTGTTTTCTCAGAAAAGAGTGCAATCCTACCTGAAACAATAAAAGAAACAAAGTTTGAAAACCCAGAAACAAAGAAACCAAGAGGAAGAGGAGCACATCTGCACTCTCCAGAGATTAATCAAAAAGTAGTTAAGCTAATGAGTGCGCCAGGCAGTTGCAAGAGTACTCTCCTGCTACCTGGCTTCCTCTCACGCTTCTGCCGGGGGTTGGCTGCCCCCTCGCTCAAAGTTTTTATAGCCTGAACACCAGCTCACGCTGATCAATCGTCTAAGTAAAGAACGAGGGTTTGTATTTCTGTTGGAACAAATCTGTTTATTATTATTATTATTATTATTACTTATTATTACTTACTAAACTACAACCCCAGTTGGAAAAGCAGTATGCTATAAGCCCAGGGGCTCCAACAGGGAAAATAGCTCAGTGCGGAAAGGAAAAAAGGAAAATAAAATATTCTAAGAAGAGTAACAACAATAAATATCTCCTATATAAACTAGAAAAACTTTAACAAAACAAGAGGAAGAGAAATAAGATAGGAGAGTGTGCTCGAGTGTACCCTCAAGCAAGAGAACTCTAACCCTAGACGGTGAAAGGCCATGGTACAGAGGCTATGGCACTACCCAAGACTAGAGAACAGTGGTTTGATTTTGGAGTGTCCTTCTCCTAGAAGAGCTGCTTACCATAGCTAAAGAGTCTCTTCTACCCTTACCAAGAGGAAAATGGCACTGAACAATTACAGTGCAGTAACCCCTTGGGTGATGAAGAATTGTTTGGTAATCTGTGTTGTCAGGTGTATGAGGATAGAGGAGAATATGTAAAGAATATGCCAGACTATTCAGAGTGTATGTAGGCAAAGGGAAAAAGAACCGTGACCAGAGAGAAGGATCCAATGTAGTACTGTCTGGCCAGTCAAAAGACCCCATAAATCTCTAGCGGTAGTATCTCAACGGGTGGCTAGTGCCCTGGCCAACCTACTACCTGCAATATTATTTGTATATGTAGCATTTGTTATTAAAAAAAAAGTGGGTCTTGATTGCTAAAATAATTCAATAGGACAGATGAGAAAAACTGCCTTTAGTAATTGGACAAGTATCATGCCCAGACAAAGGAAGGTGGTTGGGCATAATATTATAAGCCTCTGCCTTGACAAAAGCTTTGGCAGTAAGTTTAAATGTGGACAAGACTCAAAGAGCATGCAAGGTCTTGAGAAAATTAAAAACTTAAATCAATACAATTCCAAAGTACTTAATGTGAATATCTAAACAAAATTTAATACAATTACTGTGCATTAAAGGGGTACTTACACACAAATGAATCCTGCAACATTTGAAGTAAGCAAATCCTCTGGTTGAGTAGCTAAGCTCACAGCTAACATATGATGTTTAAGTTTTGGACCTAGAATTATGAAAATAAAAATATTGTATACAGTATCTGTTTTATCAATATTGAGGGATTGATTTCCCTTCTTTATCACCATAGAAATAAACAATTTTACAAGATAATTTCCAAAGGTCATTCCACAAATTAACTCTCAAAGAACATCATTTCACAAACTGGCTACTTTCCAAAAATATGTAGCAGAATATAAATTGATCTTTACTCAAAAGAATTATTTCAACAAGGTTTCTCTAGAAAATAATATGATGGAGCTTCAAAATGCAGAGAACTGACTGTCTTGTGTTTTGAGTTTACAGCTTCGGTGAAGATTCCCTCTCACAGGAACAGACTTACATAGAGGACAGCATTCTCATCTGTGAAACTTGCCTCAGAAAAAATTAAAATAAACCACCTTTAAAATACTTACTCGGCTCTACACGAACAAGCCTGGTCATGTGATCATCATTAACCTTCATGTCGGCAGGCATGCACGAATCTGGTAGGGATGGTGCCCCAATCTTGTAGATCTGGACTGTACTTAAGCTGACATCAAAGCTATGTGGATGGTACTTAGTATGGAGACCATAATAATATTCTCTTATACGATCATCTCGCGCTGCTGCCCTCATTGCACCTGTTCTCTCCACAACCTGCAATGTAAGCAAAAGCCAATTCCAGATACATTAGTCTGAAGTGTGCACTTTTTAATAAATCAGTCAAATTTTTTAGTGCAAGCATAAAAAAAAAACAGAATCAACTATAAATCCAGTTCACTATCAAAGTACATAAATAAAGGCTTGATATAAAACAAAATTAAACAGCATTAAAGCTCATCTGCAATAGGCTTGATTGAAATTTCTAATAATATTGTAAAACATCTATTACAGTATTTATACCTTAAGTCATCGACTCTAATATATACTGCTCCATCTTTTACTTAACCTTGCTCTAATTTTTACCACCCATTTAGTAACAAATCATTTGAAAAAGTTTAAATGGTATATTATGATAATGTGCACCTTGCAAAATGCATTGTCCACATTACTAATGATGTTTTAGAGAAATCTCTTAAGGCTACAGAGAACTTTTTTGTCTTTATTTTCTCTTTTAACATTAGTTGCCTTTGGCCTCCTCTTGTCCACTTTCTTAATCTTTCACATATTTTCATCTTGAATAAAAACCTAGTAGGAGGAATTTCAAACTGAGCCATAATCCATATTCAACATAAGTCAACATAGAGAGCGTTTGATCATCGCAATGGTAACCCCTCGATTAATAGTCTCAGCATGAAAGATGTCAACTCGTGTACTTGACCCTCATGAAAGAGCTGATTGGGTTTACTACTTATATCCAGATATAGAATACAATGTCTCAATTTTTAAATCACTTGAACAAGATTATTTATCTCTTAGTTACAAATGAATTCGATGTGAGTTGCATTTTCAACCACAGATTTTTGTGAAAAGAGTTTTGCCACCCTTACCTAGGCCTTACTTCCTAGAAACAACACTACAGCCACTAATATAAAGTATTCTGGCAAAGAGAAAGCAGAAAGCAGATTTCCCACCAACTTACCTTGAACTAAATATTGCTTTCAGGATTACAACTTTTTATTATTGTTATTTATGATATTTCTTGTTATTTTAAACTGCTATAGAATTCTAATCTTATGGTACTGTATTACAGTATGTGTAAAACCTAATACACAAAATATCTCGTAAATAATTGCTTCACTATCTATCTCTGCCACAAAATAATGAATTTGTAAGTAATTTGTATTTTCCTAGCATAGAAACCTGCAGCTATTTATAGAGGTGAAGCAGGAAGATGAGCCATGATAATTTTAGTAAGGGATAACCACCCCAACCGCAAGTTAGCGGGTAGGCCTGCTCAATCTCACACCGGGGCTGAGCAACAACTTTTGCTTTCTAGCAAGATTTCTTGGGGGACAGGGTGGCGGGCCAATTTGTACAAATAGCTCCAGTTTTGTATGCTAGGAAAGCACAAATTACTTACAAATTTGTCATCTGTTCCTGCGCAAATACAAACCCTTCTCTATTTATAGGGGGGGGACTTACTCTTAGTAGGGAGGAAGTCCTCACTAACTGACCATGGTCATGACCCGTTGTTCTCTCTCCCTCGATGTATGATCGATTGTAGTAGGAACATTACCCTCGCTAAAATGAAGTGCTGAAATTAGTGTATGCACTATTAACGGCCTGCAGAAGCGTGTGTTTGTGAAACTAACAATGTGGCTTGTCTTTAACGTAGGAACTCGATACATGGGTACGAGGGAGAGATAGAGTAAACGGGACGCGATACCCTGAGCGAATCGTGTCAATTTTCCAGGGTTCAGCCCTGTGATGAAGCCACCTCTGCCAGCGGCTCTGTAGGCATTCCCCACAGGTGGTCGTGTGGGAGGACTGCCCGTCCTAGCGGGGTCAGCCCAAGCCAGACCCCCTCTTCCCCCTTCCTCCACGGGAGGACTTTTTGCCTTAAAAGGTCTGCTTACACACCTTGGGAATCTGCTATTTTGGGTCTCCTGCCCTCTTCGTCAGCAGTTTAACTGCTTGCCTCTGCTGTGGGTGAGCAAGGTAAGGCCTTGATGTTAAGGCCTTATGGATGAGTCGTGATTGGACATTCTCCACTTCTCAACCACCCGCTCGACGTCCTCATGGTTGAACAGGGAGCTCCCCTCGAAAGGAGAGTTCCTGAGCCTCGTCATACGGCCCGAGGGAGCTGCCTATGGAACTTCCCTATGACAACGTCCCTCATTCTTCAAAATGGTGTTGGCCAAAAAGTTCACCACTTGATGAGAAAGAAACTTGATTGCCTGAGTGCCGGACAATAAAAGTCTCTATAAGCTTCCTAGAGGACTCCCGAGACCAGTCCTGAGACCGGACCAGTTGTCCCACAGACCCAAACCAAAAATCAAGCCACAAAGTAGCCTGCATGGCGTACTGGGCTACTTTTTCTTGATTGAGGTTGTCGGAGGCCAAAAAAGAGACTGGCAATCCTGTTAACTTCTCAAAGGGTGTGCCCTTTGAGAGTGTCTCTATAGAGTGGTCAAGAGGCAGCATTGAGAGAGGCTCACTGACAATCTCATAGTACCTCCTCTGCAGCACATAATGTGGCGGAAGGAGTCTGGAGTTATTAGAACAAAGGGAGGAAGACGAAACCATAACCTGAGACACCGCTTTCTGCTTGGCACTAATTAACTCCTTTGACCAGGGCAGAGCTGCACTGGCCCTTAGGGGTCTCTGGGTACCATGGAACTCGTCGAGGACCTTGTCCTTACCTTCAAGAAGGATCTGGCAGCCCACTGATAGTACGAATGCAGACCAACACTTACCAGAAGGCGTGTTCAGACTCCTTTCGTTCATACTTCATCATCTTTGGGCTAGCGGCAGCTGACAAAACCTCGTCCTCAAAGACGTTTTGCTCATCCATTTCCGAGCTCTCATCCATTGGAGCCGTAGTGGCTCAAGGTCGTCATCGGAATAGGCGGAGGTCAGGGCAATCACCGTGGATGTGCTTGACTCCCTTTGCCTCTCAAGTCGAGGTAAGGGAGGTCTGGCTGAGGATTTAGGGATAGTACACAAATTCTTCGGCTCTCTGCGCTGGGTCACAAATTCCTCTATCAATGTAGGCCTGACGGTCTCTGCTGACCTGCAGGGGAGATGGGACTCCAAAGGAGGAGGAACCATGTCACACTGTGTTAGAAGGTGTGCTTCTGTTGGCACTACCTCGGCAGGGGTAAGGTGGAACGAATCCGTATAGGAAATTGTCCTGTCTTCCTTAGGAGGAGATGGTCCTATCTTCTTCCTCCTTCCTTTAGGTTTGGACTGTGGTAACTTGAACTGCAGGGGATTCCCCTGTTGTTCTGGAGCACTCTTTTCCCAGGCCCTCTTGCATGGAAATGGGTTTTTCCTAGCGTGGAGGCGGAGTCCACTGAACTTCCTCTGGGGTCAACAGGAGGAGAGGAGCCCGGGACAAGAGGAGGCAACAGTGGAATCATGGGAATGCCGCACAAGGACTGGGAACAGGGAATGACTCCTGACAGTTTGCCGCATTACGTTCAATAATGCTCGCAGCCATGGGGCGTCGCTGGCTCCCGATGTGTTGGGAGGGAGGTCCTTGGGGCAGTATGGATCCCTGGGCTTCGAAACCTCTGCTGGAATCTTAGCCCTCTTACCTGGAGGCAAGATCGGCACAGACACGCCCTTCGGGGGAGGATCTGATCGTTGTTGTATGGGCGACAATTGTCTCAGGGTAGGTGGAGGCCAACGAAACTTTAGAGACTGATGAGAGTCTCTCCTGGCGGGAGGTTTGCCTTGAGCAGGGAAACCTTCTGCAGCAAAAAAGGATGAAGAGATCTCGTCCGAGGACGAGGAGAATACCAAAGCGGGGCGAGACAGATCTCGCGAGGATGGATAATTGAGACCCAGCTATATTACTAGATGCTGCCACGTCACGCGAAGCTGCCATTTCACGCGCGACCCAGCAAGAGTCCGAGCATAAGCAAGGGAACAAAAAATGTCATCAAAACCTGTGGGAGATGGGATCCCTCAGGAATCATGTTGCGTGAGACAACAGAGTTCACGCGACGAGAAGCATGAGGAGAACCCGAAGGATCTACTTCATTAAAACCTGATGGGAGATAGAATCCCATTCCAACAGGGTTCATGTGACGAGGAACATGACGAGAACCCGAAGGGACTACGTCATCGAAACCTGAAGGGAGATGGAATCCCTCAGGAATCGAGTCGCGTGAGACCACAGGGTTCATGCGACGGCAGTCACGAGAGCCCAAGGACTCAGCGTAACCAAAGTCACGAGAACCCGAAGGTTCTACCCAATGGGACACCGAGGACTCCCTGCCATGAGAGCCCGAAGGCTCAGTGTAACCGTTGTTGCCCTTGCGAGATCCCGAAGGATCAACGCAACGGGAGACCTTAATCTCCATGTCGCGAGAAACTGAAGTCTCTGTGTGACAGTTGGTACGAGAGCCTAAAGGTTCAACGTAACAAACGTTGTGAGAAAGCGCCAGCTCAACGCAACTGGCACCCTAAGGTTCCATGCTGCGAGACCCCGAAAGGTCAACACGACTGTCACGAGACCCCGAAGGTTCAAAGAGACGTCTCCTGACTGCAAAAGGAGGAGCACGTCCTGGATGGAGAGGGGTCACAAACTCCACCACCCAACGGACCCCCAAAGGAGAATGCCCCACAGAGACCACCCACGGGGGAGTCTGTTCTACTTCTAGATCATCTTCCCCCGAGGGGGAGGTTGGTTCACCCGGAGGAGAACCATGCTTAAGGCAATGCTCTACCTCCGCTCTTGGAGGAGAAGCATAAGTGTATCGTTTCTGCTGCCCGCTAGCGGTTTTCTCTTGGGAACGAGAGACGTGTTCCCTGAAGGGGGCCGAAGAGGAACTTCAGAGATTGAGCAGGCGCTCCCTGGGGGAAGGGACAGAGCGGACTCACTAGGGGAAAACAGTGCTGTCACCTTGCCCACAAGGTTGACCTGGAGTAACCAGGCCTGTGCTACTACTCGGACGATCCCCGGAAGGGACCAGCGGAGCAGCAGCTTTGGGAAAAGATCGGGGGGTAGATGAAGAAGACCGCTGTTTTTTCGACCTCGAGGAAGACCCCAAAGGAGAAGAATCACGCTTGGTCTTCTTCCATTGCCCAAACCTGGAAGGCAGACCACTCCCTACACTCAGTACAAGTGTTGTCCCTGGAACACTGGCGGCCTCGGCAAGCCAGACACACCAGGGGGGGGGTCCATCTCTAAAGAGGACATGAAAGTACCGCAGGAGCAACTTTCAGGACCAGGACAAGTACGCATAGGACTCCAAACGCACACATAATCTCCAAACAAAAGAGAAAAAAAAGGTTAATATCAAGGCAAGTCAAAAAGTGGGAGAAAGCACCAGTGTGTCTGTTATCCACCATGCCAGAATGCAAAGAGGTTGCTCAGTCCAGGTGTGTGAGTGAGCGGGGTAGCTGGGCTAACCCCACCCCCAACCGCTAACTAGCTCGTCTTTCAGCTTCTCCGAAAGTAATACCCCTATTAATAGCGAAGGGTTTGTATTTGCACAGGAACAAAGCTAAATCATAAGGACCTTGTAGAATAATATTTGGCTTTAAATTTGTTCTTTGTCTCTTACAGTATCAATATTTTGTAATCAAAATGCTTCAATGATTTAAAGTTTTCTGACGGTGGCATTAGTGGTCTGATGATATATATAGTTAATAAAATATGTAACACCTAGAAACTATTGAAACTGCACGATGCACTATCACAAAAATGTGTAAATACTGTCCAATATTTTTGTTACACATTTCCTCTTTTTTTCATTGCTTCATTCTTATCTTTTTGCAGATCTTTGCTTCAGTTAATAGGTGTGCCTGTGGTTTTATTTATATTTGTTTCAAATATGTATTGCGATCAAATATTCCTTTGCTTTCTCTACAAGTACAGGTACTTTATTTAAAATTCACACAGACAAAATGTAATATTTCTCTATCACTACATGAATTTCTTGACTTATAGGGTCACCCTAGAGGATAAGTCAACAAAGTTAAGGCCAAAATTGTAATAACAATAAGCTGGACACTACCACCAACAACAAACACAAAGTATATAAGCCTGGGCTGAACAGATCCCAAACTCAACATTAGAAGGTTAGGTCAAAAAGCCAATAATGATAAAATTTACCAACATTCAACAAACAAAGGTAGTACAGAATGCATGCAGAACTTACCCCTCCACTCTTTGGTAAAAAGACTACTTTTATAAATGGAATATCTCGGACCAGCTCATTGTAAAGTCTTTCTTGGTCAAGGACGATTATGAGATCTACTTCAAATGCTTGAGCAACATGAGTCAAGCTTTTATAACCAGGCCCCTTAACAAAACCACATGTGTTGATGACTACACCAGAAGCTGCAACTAAAAAGAAAGTTGGTAAATAGCATTCGGAATATTTAAGAATATACAGTACAACACTTTTCAAAATTATAAATACCCTTCCTTTTCTTTATCATTATCAAGAATTGGCTTAATATGATAACTGGATAACAGTTCAAGACTCGCATAGTCCCTTGAAAGAATTTATCAGTGAATGACAAGTGCAAAATTTAAGTATGGGAAACATGAGAGAAGTTGGATGACCATGTATGACATGAGCAAAGGAATGGAAGATGAGCTAAAGGCATAAATTAATGTTACTGGAACCTTACGGAACACAATTAAAGCTTTCTGACTATGAATTTCAAAAATTCAGATTATAGATTTTTTGGCTAGGAGAATGCCTATTTCATGTTTTAAATATAACAAATTTGAAAGTAATTTGTATTTTTCCTAACTATAAAAACTAAGTCCATTACATAGGATAGATAATAATGTAGCTGGAGTACATGGCTGTTAAAACTTATAACAAGGTGTAAAGAACAGACTGGTAGTTACCAGCTGGTAGTGAGGGAAGCAACTCCCCTGCCTCACTGATGAACCACTTTGATTGCAACTGGGACTTTCTAGGGGGTTGGTGCTGGTAGGTAAGTAAGAGTAAAAAACTTGGGTTTGTATAATTAGGAAAAATATAAAATTTTCAACTTTGTCATTTGTTCAAGTACATAGAGTAAACAAACCCTTGTTCTTTACATAGGAGACTCATCCTTAGGTGGCAGGAAGTCCCTATTTCAACTGGCTATAAACTTTAACCCAGGATGCCCCTCAGATGCTAAGTAGCAGAGAGAGTGAGGGATCATTTTACCTTGTGATCCAGTGGTATAGTAATACCAGTGGCCCATGGCCCATGCAACTAAGGATAATGAACAAAATTACTCTGTTGCTACTTTAGGCAGCATTAAGTAATGGGTTAGCATAGCTTTAGCACTCATAAATTGATGGGTTTGCCCAGTTACATCATACACACCTCACAAGGAGTGTGAGGTCAACATTCCTATAACAATAAATAGCACTACATGCTAAGCAGGGCTGACATGCGGACAGATTGGATACAGCTGACAGGGTATCAGATACTGTGACCCAAAGAGGGAAAGGTGAAGGAGAAATAAAGGCCAGTCATTCTTACATTCACCCTAGGCTAACACGTAACATCTGATCTTGATCTGGAGCTAATGGTCCTATGAGAGGATCTAAGGTAGCTCTACCACCTGCTGTGCAGCTACAACAGGTCCTAGAGAGAACGTATCTAGAGACTGAGAGTCGAGTCTTGCAGGTAGTGGGCTGTGAAGTCGTCTGACATTTCCAAATGTTCACTTGAAGGACCTGCGCAACAGAGATTCTTCCTGAATGCTAGGGTGGTACTGATACCCCTAATGTCATGTGCTTTGACTTTTGGTCCTCCTACTGAGGAAGGTGACGAGGGGAGTAACCATGCAGTTAATGACCTCTCTGATCAAAGCAGAAGTCATGTTCTTTGTCACCTTCTTCTTAGCCGTTTCCATATTTACAATATGTTTAATGTGGGGACAAGCTGTGAATGTTCTCCTTCAATGAACAATGTCCGAAGAAAGACCATACAATTAGCCGACCCTCTTGGCTGAGGTGAGAGAAAGCAAAAAGACCGTTTTCAAAGTGATGTCTCTATCTGTAGCAGACTTCAACAGCTCATATGGAGCCCTTTTTAAGGAATGGAGAACCTTAGTGATGTTAAAGGGCAGTGGTCTCCTTTCTGATGGAGACTAGGACTATTCTAAGCTTTGTATGAGCATGGACAACTTCACTGAGGAGGAAACATAAACTCCTTACAGCCTTAAAACCTGGCTCAAGGCTGAGTGAGTGATAGCCTTTCACCCCTGATACTGAACAGGTAAAGCAAAAATTTGGATATTAAGGGTATAGAAGACACCCTACTTAACACCAACCACTGAAGATATCTATACATATGTTTTGCAACTTTCTGTGAAGATTCACTATCTGAAAGGAGATGCTGGGTAACCTCCAAGTATGAAGACAGATTTCAATGCATTGTGAAAAATCTGGGTGTATGGTTAGCGTAGAAGATTGGAAAGAAGAGGCAATTCTCTCGGAGTCACCGTGAGCAGCAGTAGAAAGTTTGAGTACCATTCTACCTGCAGCCACTTTGGAGCACTTAGCATCATATTGAGGTTGAGAGTTACTGGCAACCTGTTGAGTATGCTCCTTATTTGGCAAAAGGGCAGAAAAGCGTATACATCAAGGGCATCTTCAAATGCCACTTACGGATCTAGAACCAGTGAGCAGTATGCTAGTAGCATCCTGCTGAGTGAGGTTGCAAACAGGTCTAGGGTCTATGAACTCCATAAAATTATGATCTTGTTTGGTATCCGAGGATGCAAAGACCACTCAGATTGAACTGTTTGCATCTTCCTGCTCAGCTTGTCTGCTAGAATGTTCATTTTGCCAATAAAGGAAGTAAGCTGACAGAGTGATTGTGTTAATCTCTGCCCAATCTAAGATTTCTACTGCTAGCTGGCAAAGCTGCCATGAAACCGTACCCTCTTGTTTGTTTATGTATGCCTCCACAGTGGCGTTGTCGGTCATCAACACCCTCAAGTGGCCTGTCAGGAGTAGACTAAACTGTCGCAGGATAGAAATGCTGCCTTGAGTTTCATCACGTTGATGTGAGCTTGACAATTTTCATCTGACCACTGATGCTAGATGTTGCAGAAGGTGCGCTCCCCACCCTTCTTTTGACGCATCCATGAAAAGTCAACTCCAGAGGTGGAGAGAGAAGGGCCACGCCCTTGAGATTGGATCCGTCAAGCCACCACTCAATGACTCGTCTTTGCTCTCCTGCTACTAGAACTTGTTTCTTCGTTACCACTGAATGAAATGCATACGGAGATGTTCATTGGGGACCATGCATTCCAGCGACATCGGGGAGCATGCGTTCCAGGGACACAAGGTGCCCTAACAGCATCTGCCACTGATGTACTTGCAGCTGAGGATGTCGAAGGAAGGGATGTGCCACCTCCCGTAGATATGCTAAACGATCTTGTGATGGGAAGACTCTCCCGTGGATCGTGTCTATCTCCATTCTGAAATATATCAATCTCTATCTGGACAACAGAACAGACTTCTTTCATATTAATCATAATCTATCTGGCCGAGAGAACAGACTTCTCTCAATTAACCAAAATCCCTAGATTGTGACAGAATGAGAGAACCGTCTGGGTAAAGAAGTGTCTCCATTGAGTTTGCTAATATCAGCCAATGGTCTAGGTGGTAACAGACGTATCCCGTTGGCATGAGCTCAGACTGATTACAGGGTGGATATGTGGTGCTGTTGACAGATCGAAAATTAGCAGCTTGAACTGGAAGATTTTGTCCTGTACGACATACCGGATATACTTTCTGGGATCTGGAAGTATACATCCTTGAGATCGTCTATCATCATAAAGTCCAATGGTTGAACAGGGAGCTCCCCTCCAAATGGCTGTGGTCTCCATCTTGAACGGAGTTTGCAGAACAAATTCGTTTAATGCTGAGAAGTCTATCACAAGTCTCCAGCCTCCAGATGCCTTCCAATGGCCGAGGCTGGGTTGCAGCACTCGGAGAAGCAGAGCAGGCAAACCAGCCTACGGGCTGTCTGGCATCAAAGGGAAAGAGATAGTAAGAGGTTTCTCCGCCCTTGAGAAAACGCTGTATTATGCTGTCACTAAAACCGCAACAATCACATTGCAAAAAAAAAAAATGCTTAAATATATATACATACATACATACATACATATACCAAGGCACTTCCCCCAATTTTGGGGGTTAGCCGACATCAAACAAATGAAACAAAAAAGGGGACGTCTATGAATGTTTAAATATATATCAAAAGATAATTATATAAAAGAAATACAGTGATACCTCGACATACGAGTGTCCCAACATACGAGAAATTTAAGATATGGGGAAAGTTTCGAGCAAATTTTTGCCCCGAGATACGAGACAAATTTGAGATACAAGGATACGAGATGGTTCCCTATGCGGCCGCTAGGTGGCCAAGTGTGCGAGAGGCTGCTCACGAGGACAGCATCGCTTGCTCTTTCCCGTCGGATCTCCGTCACGTAAAGTTATCTCTAAACATTGGCCGTAGTGTTTGCCTTTTTTTATGTGTTTTTTGCATTAATCAGTACAGAATTAAGTGAATAAGCAATGGGTCCAAACCAAGCGAGTGCAAACAAGGGTAGTGAAAAGAAAAAGCGTATGACGACAATCGAGATAAAGCATGAAATAATAAAAAAACATGAGAGTGGGGTACGAGTGACTGAGCTGGTTCGCCAATATGAGAGGAGTACAGTGAACCCTCGTTTATCGCGGTAGATAGGTTCCAAACCCGACCGCGATAGGTGAAAATCCGCGAAGTAGGGACACCATATTTACGTATTTATTTAACATGTATATTCAGACTTTTAAAACCTTCCCTTTACGTAGTACTGTTAACAAACTACCCTTTAATGTACAGAACACTTAATGCATGTACTACAGTACCCTAAACTAAAACAGGCACAAATATTAAAGGCGATTTTATATCATGCGTTTCCTAAACACGCCAAAAAGCACGATAAAAAATGACAACCAATGTTTTGTTTACGTTTATCTCTGATCATAATGAAGAAACAAACGCATTTACACATCTGTGTATAGGTTAGTTTTTGCATCGATTATATTGATTATATGTTGATTTTGTTATTACCAATGTTTTACTTTATTTTCCTTAGGACTTCCAAATAAATGAAATGAATGCCATTTATATAATGTTTTTCTTTATGACGCCGCCTGAAACGGAAACCTTCCATTCGTTTACTGTATGCTCTATCTTCGATCGTAATAAACAAACGAAGGCATTAAACGCGCATGATGAAAGTGATAAATAATGATATTAAAAGCTTTTAGTGAATATGTTATTACAAATATTATTTACCGTATCTAATAAAATCCTACATACGTATCAAAACAGGAAAAAATTTGTTTCTTTTTTTGGGGGGGCATTTAATCAACAATAACAAACTGCCACTAATGACCGAATGATAATTTACGAGAGAGAGAGAGAGAGAGAGAGAGAGAGAGAGAGAGAGAGAGAGAGAGAGAGAGAGAGAGAGAGAGAGAGAGAGAGAGAGAGAGAGAGAGAGAGAGAGAGTTGTTTTAAATGTAATAAACAAACAAATATGATAGGTTATAACATGTATATTCAGACTTTTAAAACCTTCCCTTTACGTAGTACTGTTAACAAACTACCCTTTAATGTACAGAACACTTAATGCATGTACTACAGTACCCTAAACTAAAACCGGCACAAATATTAAAATGTTAGAACATTAAAGTAGTATGAAAAAAATAAAGATTGTTACTGTACTCACCACGAAAGAAGTTGAAGAAAAACTTAAATGCTGATGGCGATGAATTTGCTGCACAGTAGAAATGATGATGATGAAGCTGATGATGTCTTCTACTGTGCAGCCAAAGATAGTATTTTACGTCTCTTCAGACGGAGGTGTCTTTTCCTGGGACACCTCTTCAACTTCTTCCTGGGACACTTCTTCAATTTCTTCCGAAGGCATAGTAGCAGGAGGAACTGGCTCTTTTTTGCGAGGCTGGAAGAACATTGTGATCGGAAGTTGCTGCCGCTGCTTCTTTTTTTCGCTCGAAGAGCATCCTGTAGGTAGTCATGTCTTCATTGATTTTGTTGCAGAATTGCATAGAACAAACCATATCCTCGTCCCACTCTTGCGACAATTCTCTCAACTCCTTCGCAAGGGTGCAGAGCTTGGCAAGCCGTTCTAATGTTAAGCCCGTTTCTTCGACATTTTCTTGGGTCTCTTCCTGTGTTTCACTGTCTTCTTCACTGGCCGATTTCATCAGGTCTTCAAGGTCTGCGTCAGTTAGCAGCTGGGAATGGCAGTTCAACAACTCGTCGACGTCTTCAGTCGCCATGTCGCCAAACCCGTCACCTCCAATTATCGCAGCCAACTGCACAGATTTCCGTATTGCAGAGTGTTGAATCTCAGCAGGTGTAAATCCCTCGTCATCGTAAACAATCTGGGGCCACAACTTCTTCCAGCTTGCATTAACAGTAGCAGGTTTCATTTCTTTCAGTGCCTTCTGGATGTTCTGTAGGCACGTGGCTATTGTGTACTTCCGCCAGTATGCCTTCAAATTGAATGTTTCATTCTCATCATCTTGGGCAGCATCCACACACGCAACGAGGTCCGCCAAGGTATTCCTCGGGTAGAGGGCCTTGAACGCCCTGATAACCCCCTGGTCCATCGGTTGAATGAATGAAATTGTGTTGGGTGGCAGGAACTCAACCTGAATGCCCTCATGCGACAGATCAATTCCGTGTCCACCAGCGTTATCCATAAGGAGAAGGATCTTAAATGGCAAGCCCTTCTCTAAGAGATATTTACTGACTTGTGGGATAAAACACTGGTGGAACCAGTTGGACGTCAGCATCTTCGTAATCCATGCTTTTGGATTATGCATCCAGTACACGGGAAGGAGATTCTTATTTTTATTTTTCAAAGCGCGAGGGTTTTTCGATTTGTAAATAAGCCCCGGCTTTAGCAAAAATCCAGCAGCATTGCCACACATCATGAGGGTAACACGATCTTTGAATGCTTTAAAGCCAGAGGCTTTGGCTTCCTCTTTGAACTGGAAAGTTCGCGACGGCATTCTCTTCCAAAACAAGCTGGTCTCATCCATATTAAACACTTGTTCGGGCTTGTATCCACCTTGAGTGATAATTTTCTTAAATGTCTCATTCGCGTAAGTTTCAGCAGCGGTAGTGTCAGCAAAAGCAGCCTCGCCATACAGGGAAACGCTTTTCAGGCCGAAGCGTTTCTGAAACTTCGCGAACCATCCTTTGCTGGCGGAAAAACATTGTTTCTGAGGCTGGGAATCAGTGTATGTCCTTGCTTGAGGTTCATCTAGTACATCATCTTCGTCTTCTTCAGCATGGTCGCCATCGTCTTGAGTTTCCTTTACCGCAAAATTCTCATACAAACCCAAAGCCTTGGTTCGGATGGTGTTCGTATCCAAGGCTATGTTCTTCTTCTGGCAGTCGGCAATCCAGACTGCTAAAGCACCTTCCATACAGACGATTGTTTTATTACGAGCGGTAACAACTCGTTTCACTGACCTGCTAAAGGTGATGACAGCCGTCTTTCTAATGTTCGCCTCGTCCTTCTTAATTTAGCGAACGGTGGATTCGTTCACTCCAAAATGGCGGGCTGCGGCCGCGTAACTTCTGCCTTCTTTCAACATATCGAGAAGTGTCACCTTCTCAGCAATCGTCATCATTTTTCGGTGGCGTTTAGGCTCACTACCAGCCTTAGTAGAAGCAGAACGCTTGGGAGCCATTGTAGGGGTTAAACAGAAAGTTCAACAAAAAGTTCAACTTCAAACAGTCACGCACAGCACAGATTAAAGTTACACAGTAACGTAGCAGCATCTACCCGGTGAAAGAGCGGCAAACAAAGTGGCCGCAAGATGATGCTGCGGATCGGAGAAGTGGTCAAAACACCAATCACAGGCTAGATTACAAAACTTGGGAGCTGATTCGTCATCTATCAGCACTGGAACCAATCACAGTCCGTCTTACATCCTACGTAGTAGTTACAAATTCAAATACAAGGTACTATATACAGTATGCTTTACGTACGCTATTTCACGCTTGTTTTGTTGTAGGATATGTACGCTTATTCGAGATGTGATTTTTGCAACAAAGAACATTATTGGATGCAGTACTACGTACGTATACATACAAAAGATTCATGGAAAAGATGCACATCCATTACATTTGTAGTAGTAGCCATCAGAGCCTTACACCATTCAAATATGACAAAGTCAGACTGCATCTGATTTGCGTTTCATGTTTGATTTAATTTTACTACGTATACTGAATTATCGTATGATCACATTCTCTTTTCGTGTTTTATTTCTTTCTGTACTGAATTATATGTCATATGTAATGCAATAATTATATGTCATATGTAATGCAATGAACCATCAGTAAGAGCAGATATTACTAATTATTAATGGAATTAACAAAATATTTGGGGTACCGAACATGTTGCCGTCAAGTCTCTCTCCTCCCCTTTCTCTCTCCCTCCTCCTCCGCACACACCACCGTTAGCCGCTACTGTCTGTCTCGAAGGTAAGAACTCCATAATAATGTCACATTTTATTGCAGATCATAACCAGTACTGTACATAGGTAATTATTATTTTGTGATCGTAGGTTGTGAATTAGAACAATTAAAAACAAGTTTTTCCACTGTAACATACTGTTTTTAGGTGTTTTCAGAGGGTGGGAACGGATTAATTTTTTTCAGTTATTTTATATGGGAAAAATTGATCCGAGATACGAGCGAATTGACATACAAGCTCGGGTCCTGGAACGCATTAAACTCGTATCTCAAGGTATTACTGTGCTCAAGAACACAGAAAGTTAGTCAAAGGCCAGTAAAAAGAGTTGGGCGAAGAGACAGACGAACGTCTACTCTCACCAAGATAAAAGTAAAATGTGACGTGACAACAAAGGTGTGTCTGTGTGCAAGTGTGTGTGCGAGTGAGCAGGGTAGCCAGCTACCCGCCCTTCCACCCGCTAACTAGCATTGGGGTAGTTACACATCACTAAAAGTCTTATAGCTAGTCTTCCAGTTTCGCCGAAAGTATAATCCCTGATAAATAGAAAAAAGGTTTGTATTTAGTGTCGGAACAAATACAAAATTAAAATGTAAAGAGAATTTCCCACATACAACTCTCTGATTAAAAAGTCATCTTTTGAATGGTTCTTGAATAAAAAAAGAAAAAAAATATTGTAGAGACAAAAAAGTAGATAGATTGAAGTAAACCAAAAATAACATTGTTTTAATGGGGCAGATTCGTGCTCCTTAAGGATGGTGCTCCATCACATAATGCTCACTGTTAGTAATATTGCCTATGATGATCTCATATTTTCAACAATATTATAAAGTTATCAGTGATATTACTTTTTCAAACACTTAAAATATACTGTACACTATGCATTTCAATAATGTCTAACACAATGCTGTACTCAAAGAAAGAATTCAACAAAAATTAAATTTATTTCACCTTTTTTATTAATAACCATTTTATCTTGTACTATGGAAGCTAACCGAGATACCAAGATATTGTACAGCGTCATGTTTGCATCAGGATACAAATGTCCAAAATTGAAAACTAATGGAGCCTCCTGAGAAAAACCTTCCCCAACTGATGCTGCTCTTTCAATTAACAGTGCTCCTGCAAAGAGAAAAAAATATTGTTTTACAAAATAAAACCTAAAACATTGTCTGATAAAATACGGTATTGCTACCTCAATTTGCTTGAAAAATTAACAATTTTCAGGTTCCCTAACCCTTCAAATAGAAATAGCATTTTCTCTAGTCTGTAACCACTTTCAACAATATTCAGTAAACTCACGTTTCCAGTTGCGTAAAAAAATAACACAAGAAATAACAGAAACAAAGTTCAACAATATCAAAAGTTTAAATCAAGCATCCCTGAACATTAGAGACCTAATGGATGCAAACATAGATATGAGTTATGAAAAATTACCTTGTAGCTGCATTGAGCTAAACAGTACCTTTTTACTTGGAACCCCCTTCTTCGGCAGTAAGGTGAATCAAAACATCAAAAGTTTCAGATAAACAAGAATTTTACTCAACCTTTACCTGCCTAACTTACAAGCTACAGCACACTTTCCATAACTACCTTAACAAGGTTAGATTAATACTATAGTTTATATATGACATATTTGTTGTTGACGTTGTTAATAGTTTATATATGATATATCTCTTTAGACATTACTTTTTTTAGAATGATTTATTGTTAATTTGTTCTCTTCAGTTATTTATTTCCTTATTTCCTTTCCTCACTGGGCTATTTTTCCCTATTGGAGCCCCTGGGCTTATAGCATCTTGCTTTTCCAATTAGGGTTGTAGCTTGGATAGTAATAATAATAATAATAATGTTCTCTCCCTCTTTTCACTGACTCCACAAATCTTTGTTAACCCTTTTACCCCCAAAGGACGTACTGGTACGTTTCACAAAAGCCATCCCTTTACCCCCATGGACGTACCGGTACGTCCTTGCAAAAAAAGGCTATAAAAATTATTTTTTGCATATTTTTTATATTTTTTTGAGAAAATTCAGGCATTTTCCAAGAGAATGAGACCAACCTGACCTCTCTATGACGAAAATTAAGGCTGTTAGAGCAATTTAAAAAAAATATACTGCAAAATGTGCTGGGGAAAAAATAACCCCTTGGGGGTTAAGGGTTGGAAATTTCCAAATAGCCTGGGGGTAAAAGGGTTAACATATTTTTACTTCAATTACTTATGGGATGGACTGTTAATTTCCCTTTCATCATCACATGTTCAAATCATCTTGATTTTTGAGACTATGGTCAATATTTGGAGATATCAATTCACAAGCAAACTGTCAAAACTTAAAAATATAACAAATGTATTTAGTAGAGTATCATTTAAAACATGGAAAATAAAATGTCTGCTTTTAAAGACTAGAACAAGTTGTTTATTGCAAAGCAAATAAAAAAGAAAAAGTCTTGCAAGGCTAGAAGTGCTGCCTTGAGTACCAACACATAGATGCGAGTTGTCAGTCTTCGTCTGACCACTGACCTGATGCTAGATATTACAGAAGATGAATACCCCAACTTTCTTTTCACGCATCCGAGAAAAGTCTTGACTCCAGAGGGTAGTCAGCCTCTGTCGGCTTTGAATCGCAGTCCGGAGTCCCTGAGACATCCTGCCTCTGAACACCTTCGCCCTCCATTACACGCAAGGTTGAGGCAGCATGCTTCAGAGACTCTACCCCCCCCCCCCCCCCCCAAACAAGTATAACCATTCCATCCCAAGGACAGAACTAGGTCACAGGTACTCGTCATCTTACAACCTATGTGATTTATGACTATTCAACTTTGCGACTGTAATAACAAATCTGTAAAAATTGTACACTAATAAGACACATACAGTACTGTATTTCCTTAAAAATAAAATATCTTTTATAAAAATTAACTAATTTTTCTTGGTAAGTTAGTACATTATTTTCTTTTACTGATACTATACAGTATCAATTTTTATATTAAAAAACTTTAAGAAAAGTCTTAATGTGTCTGTCTAGTTCACATCATATGTCTGGTGATGTTATATTTCTCGCGGAAAGCGAACGGATAAATAGAGTGATTTCCTTTCAATAGTTACCAAATATATATTAGTATTCTCATTATCAAAATATTGAGCAACTAGGGGTCAGTAACGGTTGTTGTGAGTACAGTACAGTCAACCCGCACTGTAAGTTGACTTTATACTTTGCGATTACACTCATATACAAGACAGTGGTCGAAGCAAAGGTGATTAGAAACCCAAATGGGGGGACAAGGCTTTGCCCTGCATCTTCTCCAGTCGGATAACTACTCCTTAACCATTTTAAACAACTGATTCCAGCTCATACTAAAGTAATCTCCTTAATTAAAAGATAAGGGTTTGTATGATGCATAAGAACAAACAAAAAATCAAAACAGCCAATTGACAGCACCAGGAGTATGTCTTTACTCCCAGGTGGTTGAAGACAAAGTGGCTACTCAGTGTTTCTGTAGGGGGGTAAGGGTTTCCCGCAACCCAGTAATAAATTTTGACAGGCGAGTTCCAACCAAGTTGAAAACAAACACCTATTAAAGGACGAAGGTTTGTTTCCGTGTAGGAACATAATTCAATAAAGAATATATACTCACCAAGTGTTCCTGGTATAGCAATGGAGCCTTGGCCAATATCTAAATCTACAAAGATGGGTCTTCGTCCCATGCGGACAGCATAGTTCAGAAGTATACGACATAGTGTAGATTTACCAACATCTGTTGGGCCAACAATCATAGTGACTGGACCTCTTGTATCTTCACAATTGGCCAATCCTTCATCGGCTTGTCTTCTCATTCGCTCCAAGCAAGCATGCGTATTTAGGTACATTATCTGAAAAGTATATAAGTACAAAATTAAAATGGGTATACAGCACCAGTTTTTCAAATACAGTATACAGTTGAGTTTGTTTAGGGGTGTCACTTAAACATACTGCCCTTGCTGTACATATTTTTGAAATTTCTTAGTTACCAGTGACTGTCTCAATATGTTCAACATTTAAATATACTGGTACCAAGGAAAAAATGACTACTGTAATTTATTTCTCTACATAACTAAAAAAAATTTTTGAAACTTAAGATTCATTAACCTACATGATTACAAAAAAAGATAAATAATATCTTGAGTATTGTCAATTCTGTTAAGTGAAGGGCTTACCATGGGAGTCTCCTTTGCAATATAAGTACCCTCTGTGTTACCATTCAGTTTTAATGCACATCCATGCCAAGTGTATACTGCCACTTTTGCACCAGATAGGAAAACATATGGTTTATCTGGGGCTAACTCTGTACCAAACACTTCAGCCTTGCCTTGAAGAAGCTGTATGGAAGATTATAATACAAGATTAACAAAATGAGGAAATTGATGCAGACTTATTTTCTGCTACCTTGATTTAAGCATAAAAGGTTCTAATTACTAACTTTCATGAATAACTTGGGAATATAACAGTTAAGACAATAATTTAATTCTTAATTACTATCTAACATCATCACAGAGACTTTTTCAACAATACAAAAACTTTCCTAAGAAAGGGTAGCACTAGAAAGATAATACAGTACATTATAAATCTGGAAGTACTGTTTTTCTAGCCATACAAATCTGAGTCCCTTATATGGGATAGATACCAGTAAAGCTGGAGTGCTCGGCAGTTAAACTTTTATAATGAGGTGTAAACAGGTGGTCGATACCCGAATAAGGAAGGAGACAATTCTGAGGGTGAGGGTCAGATTTAACATTCCATACAGGTCCCACTGAAGGGAACGGAGGACCTTGGTTGCATACCTGAGTGGTAGTCTCCCTATGAAGAAAAGAGTACTGTCCAAACTACATACAAGTGTGGATTGCTCTACTGATGATAAAACCTCAATTATTACAGACCTGATTTATAGCCAGGCGATAGACATCCATTGCTGGCTCTATGCAGGAAACTCCTTTCTGCATCTGGCCTTTGGCCTGGTGATAGCCTTTCATAGTTGGCTCTGAACAATATATTCCCCCAACTAGGAAGATAACCACTCATACCAAATCGAATGTCTTCTGGAACATCTCTTTGTTTAAGAAATTTGGTTCACAAGGCCGTCTCCAACAGCGATCGCTCCAGTGGTCTCTAAGCGCCACTAGTCTCCAGCCAGCAACCTCCCATTCTATCTTGTCGAGGTGCCAAGAGAATTACCTAGGTGACCCACTCTTCTTGTCAATCCCAAGGCTCCATAATAGGCAGAATCCCCTGTACTTCACGGGTGGAGACTATGCAGCATATCATCCGAGAAAAAGGCTTTTCGCAAGGAAGCATACAAATATGTGGATACCTATGAAGGTCCTCTACAGCTGTCTACCAGGGAAAGTCATCTACTATGATCTTGTCACAGATAAGCTATTCTCTGGTTGTACCTTTCCTGCTGTTAATGCAGATTTGCTCATCTTCCTTGAAGGACTCTGGTTTGTAGTCAGGAAAATTGTAAAATACTTTTAATATTGAACAACAAGGGAAGCGATACCTCTCTGAACCTGCTGATATGATCATCTGATGGAAAGAATCTTGTTTCTATTGTGTCCATCAGCATGACCAGGTACTTTACTCTCTGCTTGAAACCGAGAGTTGACTTTTCACGATTCACTACGATCCCCAGATTGAGACAAAAGAAGTGTACTGTAGTAGATCTCAATCCTGCAATTGCCTTTCAGAAAAGGCCAGGACCAGCAAGTCGTCGAGATACCTCAACAGAAAAATATCACCTCCTCGTGGGTTCCAGCTTGGGAAGCAGTATACTGTACAGCTTAAACAAAAGGGCTGGGCTTTGAACTGGTACACTACTCCCTCGAAGACAAACCGGAGGAACTTTCTCTATGACTGATGAACACTTATTTGAAAAGACATCCTTCAGATCCACCAAAAGCACAAAGTTTTCCTCCATGATGGCACAGTATTTGCCTTCTCCATGCTGAATGGTGCTTGATAAACAAACTTGTTCCACGGGGAGAGATCGATGATGGTCTCCACCCCCCAAATCAACTGTAGAACCCTCAAGAACTGTTTTGGAACAACTTTATGAGCATTCTTCTCCTCAACTGCCTTCACCTCAGCTGCCAAATCTAGAACTTTCAATGATTTTGGAGGGCAACTCTAAAGGACCATCAGTGTAAGTGAGGGGAGGCCGTAGATCTTCAAAGGGAAGGCAGTAACCGTCCCAAGGATTTCCATGCTGCTATCAGGTTGCCCAATGAAATGAGAGACATCACCCATTTGTGGCAGCTGGAGGAGAGGACTGCCGATCTCTGCGCCCCTTTTTCCCCTTCTTACCTCTACCATCCCTCCTGAGCTGGCAAGGTTCGACAAAAATGGGTGGAGCACTACCCGCAACTTTTTACATGTTGCATAATATTTTTCTTAATTCTGACCATCTTTTACCATCAGATCTTCCCAGAATGTACCATCCACTGCATAGTACTAGGTATGTACAGTAGTTAATTCTAAAAGTTGTGCTTTCACCATCATAAAGCTAAACTTTACACAGTATTCTAGAAGTTTTAGTTCAGCTATGCCCAGATTGTGGAATGATCTTCCTAATCAGGCAGTTGAATTTGTGAAATTTCCCAAGTTCAAACTTGAAACAAATGTTTCTATGTTGAACAGCCTGATATCAGTCTCTCTTCATAGTTTAAATATGAAAGATCTATTTTAATGTCACTGATCTTATATTTTACATTCATTGTTCATTACCTCTCATATAGTTTATTTCCTCATTTCCTTTTCTCACAGGGCCAATTTCCCTATTGGAGACCCTCGGCTTATAGCATTCTGCTTTTCATACTAGGGTTGTGGCTTAACTTGCAATAACAATAATACTACTAAAGGGAGAAACTACATGAGGTCCCAATTGCCCTTTGCAGACAGTTGGAGCTTTCTTCAAAGAGGATCCTGATGGCATGGCAGTCTCTCCACAGCTACCTTGAAAGGATATGGGGCCCTAAAGGTAACTGCACAGTGGATGAGGGGGCCAAGGATAATCTTCCTCCACTTCTCTATCATTACTCAACATCAATGTTACCTCCTGTGCAATTTACCTAGAGAACCAGGAAACAACTGCATCCCTCCTCTTCAGGACTCGGTTCATTGGTTAGCTGACTGGGGTGCCCAAATGGTCACTGCCTTTGCACAAAACAGAACTAACTTGTTGTACCAACATCTCTGGATTTGACAGACACTCAGTAGTGATGGTGAAGTAAGCAATGGCACCAAACTACTGGTAGATCCATGATGCCACCTGGAGGTTGGCCATGGAAGAAGTCTCTATAACAGTAGACTTAAGGACAGAAAAGATTGTGCCCTCAGCTTTGAGTCTTTCCAAAGGCAATCCCACTGTAAATGCAAAAACTGTGGGATCCACAGGAAGAGGACATGGGCTAGCACCCAAAGGTATGTAGAACCTCCTGTCAAGTGTGAGGTAAGCTATATCTCACTCAACCAGCTAGACGGCAGTGAACTCTCAAGGCCAGAGATCTGAGAATTTACTCTTTCCAAGGCCACACGAGCAAGCTCCAATCATGGCTACTCTAGAGAGGTCCTTGATCTTTGAGGGGCACTGAAACGCTGATCAATGAACGTACATCCCACAGTCACAGGTGTCCTAGAGATGCTCCAAGTTCATTGCACTCACATATGAGCAAAAAACTGTTGACAAACACTGTGTCAGAATTCTATGCCTTTGCTGACATTTTTTTCCTCACAGAGCAAGCACAATCTGGACCAAGAGTGGAACAGGGAGAGTACCCTAAAGAGGTTGAAGAGAGGCCCAATCAAAGATTGGCTTCCTTTCGAAAACAGAACTGCCTTTGGCAATCACAGCCCAGGAGACTGACGAAATACAGCATAATTTAGCCTCGGTGCTACATATTAGTGCGTGTGCATCGGGCAATGTCATTTACATACTGATCACCAGGTAGTGAATGACCTTGTCACTGTTAGCGAATACATCATGGAACATCTCTGTGCTTGTAAGACTGCCGAGAACAGTTCTGAGTGGTCACCTGATCTTGTACCAGGTCACATATGTGCATGGAAGCTTTCTGGTGTGTGGAATAGCCAACCAGGGAAAGAACAGGTGACAGATAATATTGTTCCCTAACATGTGAGTATGTGGGAGAGTCACCAGTGACCAGGGGGTAATGTTCACGAGGTGACCAATCACAAGGAGATTGATCACGAGGTGACCAATCACAAGGAGATTGATCACAAGAAATCTGAAGGTCATATTCCCGAAAATGAGAACACTAGGGCCTGTATTCCCAATCACACTCACATGGAGATATGTCTTGTTGCTCTATAATGCTAAGAGACCAATTGCTGGTTCCTTTCATTCCTGGTTATCTACTGTGATGGAACCCCACCAAAATCCAACCTCTCTCGCTTCAGAACCAAAATATCTTTAGGAAGAGGGAGTGAGGTACACTTCAAGAGTCTAGGAGAAAGGGCACACAATCAGTCTGATGAGACCAAGCACCAGCAGCAGTGTTAACTCCAATTAAAAGTACTGTGATACATTCCTTATCTGGGTAAGTTTTTGGTATCACACTGTCTCTAACATTTGTAAGCGAAGAGAGATCAGTTGGAGTCTCACCCGACTACTGTCCCTGTCGTTTAGTATTACTGGTCAGCATCAATGACCTTTGATGTCAGGATGCCAGAAAACTTCAAATCAATCAATCAGTATTACTGAATATCTTCTTATAAGTAGCAGTGTCTAAAGAATCTGATGAAAATGAGATAGAGGAGGAAAATGAAATAGAAGAGGAGGAGCAACTATATTTCTTCTTGCCAGCCTTCTCTAGGAGTTTACTTAGTACAAACAAGGTCTGGTGAAGCATAGTTTCCCAATCTAGTGGGAGAAACTTGTGCACTCGTTGGTAAATGATGATTCAGAGTCTATACCTCTTGCACACTCAGAGACATATTACTCGAGAGAGGGAGCACTCATAACGCACAGAAGGACTATGATCCTTTTCGGTAAGGAGAACTTGTTCCTCCCGACACTACCTTCCTTGTTGAACTTGTAGGATGCTAGAAAACCTCAAATCAATCAATCAATTAGACAATCAGAGACGTCTGATTCAAGGCCAGAATATTAGCCAGCCACTCTAGTTCAGCCTCGATGACAATGTCATAGTACAATAGTTTTATTACTTTTCAAGGGATTAAGTGTTAAGGCTAGCATTTCTCTGGAAGGATTACCCTGTAATGCCAGGGAATTCCAAAGGCATAGCACAGTGTCATCAACGGAAATAAGATCTGGAACTTTAGAGATTCCTCCACAGGGAGAGGCTCACCTGTTTCGCTAAGGGAAACAGGCGAATCTCCCAGCCTCAAGACTAGTCCAAGCTAAAGAAAAAAATTTCAAAAGCCAAGTTTGAAACAAAGCCAATAACAAGTCTGTGATATATGGCTGCTAGATTCAAAATGACTATTCAGTATACCGGCATGAGGGCAGAACTTCCCGCCACCAGCCGGTAATTACCATCTGGGCAAAATATGACAAATTTGAAAATAATTTATATTTTTCCTAGCCATACAGCTGAAACTAGCCTTAAAACTTTTAGCGAGGTCTATTACCCTTCACTAGTTAGCGGAGGTACACCAACCAACTCCCTCAAGCACACAGTAGCCAACACAAGCCACTTTGCTATTCCAGCAGGTCTTCCTGAGAGTAGGTGACGGCGGATCATTATGTGTAAGGAACTTTAGGTTTGTATGGTTAGGAAAAATACAGTAATAAACTCTGGGTCAAAGTTGAGCGTCATTTACCCCCATCCCCTTGAATGGGCAATGTCATAGGACAGACTGTGTAGCTCAGAGAGTCTCTTTGCAGAGACCAGAGCTAAAGGAAAAACCATCTTCAAAGTCAGGTCACAATCTGAGGAACGACTAGGAGGTTTGTAAGGAGCTCCTTTCAGGGATTGTAGTACTTGTACTACATTCCACGGAGGCGGTCTGACTTTTAACTAAGGGCATGGTAAGTCAAAACTAAATATGAGGAGGGATAATTCCGTCAAGGAGGAAATGTCAAATCTGTTTAGTTTAATGGCAAAGCTTAACCCCTTCGCAGCAATGACGTCGTTATGTCAAAAACATGCCTGGTGATACAGACAATGAGTCTATATAAACCATATACTCTACAGGTTAAAATAACTTCTATATCTTACCAAAGAGTACAATATAGCACATGGTTGTATCTTACACACAACCGACATTCAAGAAATTTCACTAAAAATCTCCTCTCCCTGATATTAGCCCCTCCTCCTCCTTTCTCCAGCTAACCAACGAAGTCTTTTGGATTCTTGCTTTTATGATTGTGTAAACATTATTTCCGTCTGTTTTTATGTTTCCATAAAGAATAAAACCACTCTCTCTAGACAATGGCGACATTCCCTATCTGAGGCATTACTCAAACCCCCTCTGACACCACCAGCTTAGAAACGTAGGGATCCTCACATCTCACCCCATCACCAATTGAAACACTTGCAATTGTAGTCTGTAATCATGATTATGTAAGGTCTAATTTAGCATATTTCTATGTTGCAGGGTGCCTATTTCACGAGTGGGAAGCTAGATCTACACCTTGAGGAATCATCAGATAGGATACTTCAAAGAGAATTCGTCCTGCGCTGAGGTTACTCCTGCTAAGCAAATAAAAGATTGTTTGAGCGGACTCAAGCTAGTAGGTCTAGGGAAAGGATTAGTTGACATCCTGGGTGAAGGAGCCTCACTCTCATCTCATATTCCTTGCCAGAGAACCTCTAGAAGGGATTACCTATTAGGAGAACCTGGTAGCCCTAAAGAGGGTCACCGCTAACATACTGTGTCAACAAAGAGATTCCCTTGCAGAGAAAGTCTGAGTTGCTTCTCTTGGTGAAGCAACCAGGACTTCCAAACAAACCACAAGGTTGTCGTAACGTCAAGGTGCCTCCAATCTTACCTGATTGATCCCCAGAAGAGACCAATCGGGTAAAATCGGGGTGACAGGATTAAGCCGCAGGAGTAAAATGGTGAGGTTTTTTCAACTTCGAGGATGAACCCGAAGGGGAAGAATCCTTCTTAGCCTTCTTCCTGCGTTTAACAAATCACTACCACTGGGAGGGAGGCCAATCCCTGCGTGGAGACTCCTGCACGCAGGTAAAGTGCATGTGGGTCCGTCTACACGGAAGGCATGAAGGTGCCACAATGGCGCCCTTCTCTGCCTGGACAAATCCGCATTCTTCATGAATGCAAGCACTCTTTCATATAAGAGAAAGGGAAAGCTCAAAATTTTAGGCCAGTTGGTTTTTTTATGAGTTTTAAGCGGAGTAGATCAGAAAACATCCATTCTCTTCCAAGCCAAAGTAAAAAGTAGCAAATCTTGACTACTGTGTGTGTGAGCGAGATGGTTGGTATAACACCCCCTTAACTAGTGGAGGGAAGTAGCACCTCGCTAAAAATTTTACGATAATTTTCAGCTGTTGCTGAAATATATCTCCATAGTAAAGAGCTAAAGGGTTTGTATTTGATGCCGGAACAAATATGCCAAAGGTTTGCAAATATACACACTGTGGTTTACCCAGACCCCAAACTCCCCCTCATAAGGAGAATGGGGACATAACAAAAAGAGAGAGGAAGATGAAGAAAAGAAAAAGCCAGTCGTTCTTTCCATCAACCCCATTCTAAAACCATAACCTCTGTCCTCAAACAACTGCTAATACAGTAGTCCAGTGAGGGAGCTAAGGAAGCTAAACCACTTGCTAAGCAGCTACTACAGAGACTAGAGTAAATGTATCTAGGGACCTGTGTGTTCAACTTGCAGGTAGTGGGCTTCGAAGCTAGTTTGGCACCTCCAAACGCCTGCTGTAGTACCTGAGTCACAAAAAAGTTCCTTCTGAATGCCAGGGATGTAATTACTGCCAACGCCTTGTAATAAGCTTTAACTGCCAAGTTTCATCTGCGCTTGAATAAATGTCCTAATCAAAGGATAAAGGTTTGTATTTGTGTAGGAACAATTTATCTTTTTAAAGGGGGCAACATTTTGCTAGAATGAATGTAAAACCTGCTACAATGAGTATTTACAAAAATTCAAGTTACTTACTGTTAATTCTACTGTTTCCTTAGCTCCTTCAACTTCAAAGCGAAGTTCAGAATCAGGATCCAACTTGAACTCTTTTTCAGGCATTTTGCTCCTGGTCTAGCACTACAGTCTTTTGGTAACCTGAAAATAATACATGCATAATCAAAGATATATTAGAGTTGCATATCATGTCATCAAAACTTAAAAATACGGCAAACTCGTAACAGAGTTTGTATTTTTCCTAACATACAAACCCGAATTCTTTACTAAAGGAGATATTCTAGCGAGAGCTAGAAAATACGGTAGAAAACCTCAACAAGGTCGTTAATGACCGGGCAGGTAGTTATCCACCTGTTTGAGGTGGGGGACTGCCGGTCAATAGCTACTGTTTACCTTTAATCGGATTCTAGCCAGCACTATCTAGGGGGCGGTGATGGAGGGAAGATTTGTGTAAATAATTTGGGTTTGTATTAGGAAACATACAAACTCTGTTAAAAGTTTGTCATTTGTTCCTACACTGATACAAGCCCTCATTCTTTACTATAGGAGACTTAGTCCCGAGGCTAGGGTGGCCAAGGAGTTCCCTATTCATAGGGAAGATAGTCCTCAGACTAGACTCTTGTGAAGAAAAAATCTCATGTAAATCTTCTTTCTTTGTGGATCCCCATAATCTTTGCACAACTGGAAGTTTGTAGCTTCATGGAAACAAATGTTTCAGGATGAAGTGGGTCAGGAACATTCGACTCGGACTCCTTCATACTTAGGATTCCCCCGACCTTGAAAAGGGGAAACCTTGTGACAACGAGTATAACTATACCCTGTGAGAGGAGTCAGATGAGTTTCATACCTTATTTCCATTGGCGATTCCAGCTGAAACTGGCTACAGACTAGGATCCCCAGATGGGAGGGAGAAGGAAACAAAGAAGATAGATGGATGTCCTTCTCAAAACCTAGTGTAACAAAGGATCCCCAACCAATGGCTACTGTCCTCTGAAAGGGCGTAAGGTAGCTACAGCACCCGTTGACCTGCCACAATAGGTCCTATAGAAAAGGTGTCTAGAGACCTATGTGTCACGTCACTCAAATAGTGAGCGGTGAATGTAGATTGGCATTTCCAGACCCCAGCTCTAAGATTTGGGAGACAGGAATTTCTCTTAAATGCCAGTGAGGCAGCCATTCCCCTAACTTGATGGGCTTTGGATTGTGCTGCCTCTGGGTTTCCCTGAATAGCGCTCGCAATAACTTTCTTGAGCCAGAAAGAGATGGTGTTGCGAGATTCTCTTCTTTACCTTGTTGGTACTAAGGAAGAGATGACGGAGACGTGGTCTGAAAGGTTTGGTGCGCTTCAGGTATTTCCTTAGCGCCCTGACTGGGCACAGTAACAACTGGTCTGTATCCTGTGTTATCTTATTGAGGCTAGAAAACTGAAATTCTCGAAACCTCTCATCGGCAGATGAAGTATTCTGAGTCTTAGTCACAAAGCCTGGTACGAAGTTGAGTGAGACTTCCCCCCATCCCCTAGAATGGGTGACGTCGTAAGACAGACCATGTAGCTCACTAACCCTTTTAGTCGAGGCCAGAGCTACCAAGAAGACGGTCTTAAGGGTCAGAAAGTAGTCTGAAGCACTATTTAAGGGCTCATAGGGCGGACCCTTAAAGGAACGTAAGACCAAAGATACATCCCAAGGTGGTGGTCTAATCTCAACTGAGGGGGCAAGATCGCTCAAAACCTCAAATCAACAAGGCGATATCTTCCGAGGCAGAAAAGTCAACCCCTCTCATTCTACAGATAAGGCTCAAAGCTGAGCGATAGCCCTTAATCGCCAGGACTGAGAGGAGCTTTTCCTCCCAAAAGTACAAAAGGAAGTCCGCACTAAAGGAAGAGAGGGTTTGTATCAGTGTAGGAACAAAACAAATTTGGAGATAATCACTACCCCGTTCACTCACATCAGTAGGAAAAATACAAATTATCTCCAAATTTGCTATTTGTTCCAGCACAAATACAAACCCTTTGCTATTTTTAGGGGTGACTTACTCTTTGGAGGGAAGAAGTCCTACCAACTGGCCTTGTCTATGACCCGGGGTTCTCTCCATTTCGATCTGAGATTGAAGTAGTAAGACAAACCATATCCTCTCTAAAATAAAATTTTGATACAAAGTCACGCACAGATAGCGGCCTGCAGAAGCTTGTGTGAGTGAGACTAGTGGCTTGTCTTTACGTAGGTACTCAAGTACAAGCCTAGAGTTCTAAGACTTTTACCCAATACCCTCCCTCAAGAGGTATTGGGGAGTAACAAACTATTATGTAAAATACTTAGGATGCACAAGGGAAATGAGTCTTACCTACAGAGAGGTGAAGTCAGCTATGCTGAGATCTTGTGGTGCTATTTTCCACAAGGGGAAGAAAGTGAGAGGAAGAAAGGAACCTGACATTCTTTCTTATTTACCCCAAACTAACCTGGGTAACCTCAGCCCTCAACCCTCTGTTACTTGTCCATCAAGGAGTTTGAAGTCTCTAGACTATTTGTTGTGCAACCACCACAGGACCAATGGAAAAAGTCTCCATGTTCCTGTGGGTTACGTCTTTGCAGGTAGTGGGCAGTGAAGGTTGATTGACGCTTCCACACGCCCGCTTGCAGTACCTGCGCCACAGAATAGTTTTCTTGAACACCAGGGATGTAGCAATGCCACTGATGTCATGGGCTCTCGGTCATAGGACGGAGGAGGTTCTGGATTGACAGCAAACTCAATCGCCTTCCGATCTAGGGGGGAAAGGAAATCCTTGTGATCCTCGTCTTGACCTTCCACATGCTGATCAACAGTGTTCACACACGGGGGAGAGCTACTGTCATTCTCTAAAGGTAATGCCACAGACACCTCACTGGGTAAAACCCCAGTTGGATTGGGTCTTCAGTTACAAAACGAAGACTTTCTATCCAGAATGGGCTGAACCAGGGGTTCAGCACACTCGGATTTTGAGTCTTAGCAATCAACTCAGGGACATAGCTAAGAATTACTTCTCCCCATCTCCTAGAGTAGGAGACATCAGAAGATAGATCATACAACTCACTAACTCTCTTGGGCGAAGCCAAAGTGAGAAGAAAAGCCGTTTTCTATGTAAGGAAGTGATCTGTTACCAGGCATAAAGGTTCGCAGAGAGGGGCTTTCAGGGACTGAAAGACCCGAACCACTGTGGATAAATGCATAGAAAAAAAAATATTTTTTTTAGATTTATTATTTATTTTCCCTTTTATAGTTTAGGTTGTATTTGTATAGTGATTTGTTTGTTTTTTTGTATTGTTTAATATGATATCTCCAGTCCATCTAAAATATGACAAATTCGGAGATACAGTAATTTGTATTTTTCGTAACCATACAAACCTTAGCTATTTACATAGGGTAATACTTTCGGCGTAGCTGAAATGGCGAGCCATTAGATTTTTAACGAGGGCTAACTATCCCCGCGCTAGTTAGCGAGGGGGTAGGGGAGGGGTAGCTAGCTACCCCTCCCCCCCCACACACCGGTGAACTGAGCACATTCCTTTTTCCCGGAATGAAGCGTGCCGATAGTGGTATCGAGTGGATTTCGGCCCATCTCAGTATCTCTACTGCTAGATGGGATAGTTGCTGCGAAAAAGCACCTCCTTGCTTGTTGATGTAGGCCACTACTGTGGTGTTGTCACTCATCATTACCACAGAGTGGCTTGCCAGGAACTGTTGAAGGGCCAGAAAGATGGCCTTCATCTCTAGGAGATTTATGTGGAGGTACTTTTCTGACCCTGACCAGAGGCCTGGGGCCCTCACCCTTTTTTTGAAGCGTCTGAAAACATCATCAAATCTGGGGGGAGGACGAGAAGGTCCACTCCCTTTCGTAGATTCTCTTCCGTCACCCACCAATGAAGGTCTGTCAGTTCCACAGGTCCCATGGGGATCTGGATGTCCGGGGAGTTGTGTGCTTGATTTCACCAGGACTTGAGTCGCCACTGGAGGGATCTCATCCTGAGGTGACCATTGGGAACTTGACGGGCCAGCGATGAAAGGCGATCGAGGAGACGTAGCCACGATTAGGCTGGAAGTTCTTCTCATCTGAGGAAAGGTCTTGCGACCTTATTCAGCCTTGTTTTCCTGTCATCTGATGGGAAGGCTTTGTGGAGAATGGTGTCTAAAATCATGCCTAAGTATACCAGTCTTTGAGTGGGAAGCAGAGACGACTTCTCGAGATTTTTCATGATCCCCAGATCTTGGCAGTCTCAGAAGTTTGTCTCAGTGTTGAAAAAGGGTTGACACCGAGTCTGCTAGGATTAGCCAGTCGTCCAGATAACGGAGGAGACAGATGCCAATCCTGTATGCCCTAGATGATACTAGGGTGAAGACTTGTGGTGCTGTCTAAAGACCGAAGCACAGCACCTTGAACTGGTATCTTCTATTGTCCAGGCTGAATCTTAAGTACTTCCTTGAAGACGGATGGACTTGGATCTGGAAGTACTGTACGCGTCCTTTAGGTCCAGTGTGCACATGAAGTCTTGCGGTCTTATTGCTAGTCTGACCGTGTCTGCTGTCTCCATGCTGAACGGAGTTTGTTTGACAAACTTGGTCAGAGCTGAGAGGTCGATGACTGGTCTCCAGCCTCCAGATGCCTTATTTACAAGAAAGAGTCGACTGGAGAAGCCTGGGGATCCGTCGAGGACCTCTTGGAGAGCACCCTTCAACAGGGTCTGGAATTCTGCAAGAAGGGCTTACCCCCCTTGCCAATCCCATGGCAAGGGAGTTCAATGACACTGGATTCCTGGTCAAGGGAGATAGAGATGTTATGAACAGGACGCGATATCCTAGACTGATCACGGAGATTGTCCAGGAATCGGCTCAAAGTTGCTTCCACCTGTCTGCACAACTTTGTAGGCATCCCCCCACTGGTGGAAATGCAGGGGGGCTGCCTATCCTAGCATTTGCAGCCTCGGCTGCTCCCTCTAGGATATTTCCCTCCCTTGGAGGACTTTTTGCCTTTCCTGTCTTTGACAAGAAAGGACTTAGACACCGTTGTCTTTGCTGCTGTTCTTGTCGTCGTTGTGGTCTTGGTTGGATGGGACTGCTGTGGTGATGGAGGTTTATAGGGGCTTAGTCGTTAAAGCCCTATGGAGGAGGGAGTCTTGATGAAACTTCCTCCACCTCTCAGCAGCATGTTCCACATCCTTAGGCTCAAACAGATGGGACCCCTCTACGGAGGAATGTCTGAGCCTATTGATCTCGATGCTAGGGACCTTCTGGTGGAACCTCTCCGCTACTGCATCTCGACCTTTCAAGATGGTATTTACCCACAAGTTCGAGACTTGGTGGGCAAGAAACTCGATTGTGCGAGTACCTGAGAGTAGGAAGGCTTCCATAGCTTTCCTGGTACGTTCCTTGAAAAAATCCTTGGATCGTATCAGGATACCTAAGGTCCCTAACCAGATATCAAGCCACGAAGTAGCTTGCATAGCATACTTTGTGACCTTCTCCTGATTAAGGATCTCGGCTGCTGAGAACGAGACCTGCTGGTTGGAGAGTCTCTCAAGAGTGATTCCCCTGGTTAGCTCTTCCAGCGAGTGGTGAAGAGGAAGAGCTGAACTGGGCTCCTCCAGGATCTCGAAGTACCTCCTCTGCTGCACGCGAGGAGGTGGGGGGAGCTTGTTCGTGGTACCGGCAAGGTTGGAGGAGGCAAACTCAGAGAGCTGCTGGGCGATCTTTTCCCTGGTACTCTTCACCCCTTGAGATCAGGGCAGGGCTGCACTGGTCTTTGAAGGTTTCTGAGTACCAAAGACGCGGTCTAGGACCATGTCTCTGCCCTCTCGAGGAGGGATCTCTGGGTCAGAAAACCCATTGAGAACCCTCAATAGAGTCAGAACCTGCAGACTCCTGCTGGTCTCCTCCTGTTGTAGGACTTGCAGCAGTCTCCTTCTGTCCCCAAAGGCTCTTCTTGGGGAGAGTCACAGACATTCCCTGAGTGGCTGGCTCCATTCTAGCCCTAGTGGAGGACTTTGGCAGGGTTTTGGAGTCTTTGGATTCCTTCTAGGGAAGGAGGTAAGACTCCAACATCGATGTATGTGGCATGTCCATTCTGTTCTCAGATTACGGGGAACTCTCGGCGTGAAGAGAGATTTCCTCCATTGGTGCGATGGGGGAGTCTCTCTCTTCGCATGGTTCCCTAGGTGACAGGAGATCTTCGTCCGACAGGGATGGAGAGTTTGTCTGAGAAACAGGAGGAACTTGCCTCGATGATCTGCATGGAGTCAGCTTCGCCCTCGGGGAAGTGACCGCGTCAGAAACTCCTCTTTTCCTCTTCAAAGGGGTAGAGGAAGCCATGGTTCCGTGCCTTAGATCTAGAGCTATAGGTCGCTCTGATGAGCGATCAGACAGGACAGGCTTGAAAGCCTGGGTTACGGCTCTGATTAAGGCACTGATCCAGGGCTGCTGGCTGACAGACGCACTGTCAGACATATCCCCTGAAGGGAAAGGGACCGAAGGTTCCCTAGGAGGAACTACTGTGATAGGTGGGTTCGCCTTAGAAGGTAGCTTAGGGATCCTGAACCCCTCTGCATGAAATTGTTTCCCTTCTCCCACAATGCGCGATGGTATGCGCTTGCGGGGAGGGGAATGAGGTGATGGCGACCTTGCCGGATGACGTGCCTGTTGGTGCGCGTGCTCGCGCGTGGGAGAATATTGGCGCTCGTGCGAGTGAGAATAACGGTGCTCGCGCAAGAGATAATAACGGTGCTCACGCGGGGGATAATATTGGTGCTCGCGCAGGAGAATCATGGTGAGCGCACGGGAGAGGGTTAGCACCTCTATGTGCGCGCGGGAGAAAGATGGCGCGCAGGTGAGCGCACATGTTCTGGCGAGCGCTGGCATGCAGGTGAGGGCGGCAATGTGGTTGTCGTCTCCCCTACAGACTTGTGCGCAGGAGAGTGATGGCGCACAGGAGAGTGATGGCGCGCAGGAGAGCGCACATGCGAATGAACTTTAGCAGGGCCTCCTTGGAGGGCGAACCCCTGAGCCCCAAGGAGGACCAAATCTGAAAGACAGAAGTTAGTGACAAAACCTCACCCGGGGGGAGAGGTGGTGTTGCTTCGCTAGGTGAAGCAACCTCATCTCTCGAGACTCAGGGTTGGTCAGAAATAACTTGGTCTACGCTACTACTCGACGGTCTCTCGTAAGAGACCGACCGAGTAGGAGCTTCGGAGGAGGTTTGGGCGACACAAGAAGAGGCCTTGGGTTTTTCTCCCTTCGAAGCAACCTTCGAAGGAGAAATATCTCATTTGGACTTCTTCTTCTGCCGCCGCAAAAACCTTTCTCAATGGGAGGAACACCACTCCCTACACTTGTTGACCTCTGTGAGAAGGACAAAGGGCGTGAGGATCAGTCTCGACCGCCAACATAAATGTTCCACAGGGGCGACCGGAGAGTCCAGGACAGGTGCACATGGTCGCAGAAGTCAACTTCACACACACAAGAGAAAAAGATAAAACAAAATGGCGTTAAAGGCTGCCAAAAGTCGGCGAGGATGAAGAACAGCAACGACCGTTCACCATCCGAGCCGAAAGCAAAGTGAGCTCAATTACAGGTGTGTGAGGGGGAGCGGCAGAAAGCTACCCTCCCTAACTCCCACAAAGTAGCGGTGTGGGTAGTTAACCCTCGTTAAAAATTAATGGCTCGTCATTTCAGCTACGCCAAAAGTAATACCCCTATTAAATAGCATGGTTTGTATTCCAGTTACGGAACAAAGAAATGATCGACGCTCAGCACAAGGGGATGACTGCGAGCAAACATGTCCCGACTCAAAGCACAGAGGGAGTGCAGATGTACTTCAGACTTTGCCATGAAGTAGATTGCCGCGTACGGCCTTCACCAGGCAAACAGCAAATTTCCCATTTCCATTCTACTTCATCAACAACCAAGCAAACTGTAACACAAAGTACAGTTTGAAAGACCAATCTGAACATGTGCAAACAGCACTAAGGTCAAAGTAAAAGTGGAGAGGTAATCGACTGTGAGGGGGGGGCGGGGCTTTGACCCGCACCGGAGCCTTTGTAGTTTATGGGGACAGGCCTTTGACCGGCCGAAAATAGAGTAAAAAAAGTCCGCAATCGGCTCTTTTTCACGGGAATGGTCACGAAATGAAATAATATTAACTAGTTTTGTAAATGCTTGTCCCAACAATCTACATACTAGGGCCACTCTGGTCATGGATGTCGGAAACGTGCGAGACAAATGGACAACTAGCCCAAAATTCCCCTCCTAACCTAACCTACAAGCCGTGTCCTTACCTTCCTCGTGAATCTTGGGTCATGTGGGGGGGAATAAAAATTTGAAATCACGCGGCCAACGAAAGGGTTAGTTCGGTTGCTTTGTTTGACACTGGCTTTATCTACCGAAATATCTTAACTAGATGTTGGCTAACATGTTATTTTCCTTAGTAAAATAAATTTTTGAATATACTTACCCGATGATCATATAGCTGTCAGCTCTGCTGCCCGACAGAAAAACCTACGGGCGGAATACGCCAGCGATCGCTATACAGGTGGGGGTGTACATCAACAGCGCCATCTGTCAAGTAGGTACTCAAGTACTCGATGTCAACACAGAACCAATTTTCTCCTCTGTCCACTGGGTCTCTATTGGGGAGGATGGGTGGGTCCTTTAATTTATGATCATCGGGTAAGTATATTCAAAAATTTATTTTACTAAGGAAAATAACATTTTTCAATATTAAACTTACCCGATGATCATATAGCTGATTCACACCCAGGGGGGTGGGTAGAGACCAGCATTACATGTTGACATTATTATGAGCTAAGTATTCCGTATTTCATTTTAGCAGTTATTCAAAATAACAAACATAAAATAAATAAGTACCTGGTAAGGAAGTCGACTTGAACAATTACTCTGCCTTTTTAAAGTACGTCTTCCTTACTGAGCCTCGCGATCCTCATAGGATGCTGTGCGACTCCTAGGAGCTGAAGTATGAAGGGTTGCAACCCATACTAAAGGTCCTCATCAAAACCTCTAATCTAGGCGCTTCTCAAGAAATGACTTTGACCACCCGCCAAATCAAGTAGGATGCGAAAGGCTTCTTAGCCTTCCGGACAACCCAAAAACAATAATAAAACATTTCAAGAGAAAGATTAAAAAGGTTATGGAATTAGGGAATTGTAGTGGTGGAGCCCTCACCACTACTGCACTCGTTGCTACGAATGGTCCCAGAGTGTAGCAGTTCTCGTAAAGAGACTGGACATTCTTAAGATAAAAGACGCGAACACTGATTTGCTTTTCCAATAGGTTACGTCGAATATACTTTGCAGAGATCTATTTTGTTTAAAGGCCACGGAAGTTGCGACAGCTCTAACTTCGTGTGTCCTTACCTTCAGCAAAGCTTGGTCTTCCTCATTCAGATGGGAATGAGCTTCTCGTATTAACAGTCTGATAAAATAGGATAAAGAATTCTCTGACATAGGCAAAGATGGATTCTTAACTGAACACCATAAAGCTTCAGACAGGCCTCGTAAAGGTTTTAAATAGAACTTAAGAGCTCTTACAAGACATAATACTCTTTCTAGTTCATTTCCAACCATACGATAAGTTTGGAATATCGAACGATATTGGTCAAGGCCGAGAAGGCAGCTCGTGTTTAGCTAGAAAACCAAGTTGTAGAACATGTAGCCGTTTAGGATGAGAATCCGATGTTCTTGCTGAAGGCATGAATCTCACTGACTCTTTTAGCTGTGGTTAAGCATATCAGGAAAAGAGTCTTAAAGGTGAGATCTTTCAGGGAGGCTGATTGAAGCGGTTCGAACCTGTCTGGCATAAGGAATCTTAGTACCACGTCTAAATTCCAACCAGGTGTAACCAAACGACGCTCCTTCGTGGTCTCAAAAGACTTAAGGAGGTCTTGTAGATCTTTATTGTTGGAAAGATCTAAGCCTCTGTGACGGAAGACTGATGCCAACATGCTTCTGTAACCCTTGATAGTGGGAGCTGAAAGAGATCGTTCTTTCCTCAGATATAAGAGAAAGTCAGCTATTTGAGTTACAGAGGTACTGGTCGAGGATACGGATACTGACTTGCACCAGTTTCGGAAGATTTCCCACTTCGATTGGTAGATTCTAAGGGTGGATGTTCTCCTTGCTCTAGCAAACGCTCTGGTTGCCTCCTTCGAAAAGCCTCTAGCTCTCGAGAGTCTTTCGATAGTCTGAAGGCAGTCAGACGAAGAGCGTGGAGGCCTTGGTGTACCTTCTTTACGCATGGCTGACGTAGAAGGTCCACCCTTAGGGGAAGTGTTCTGGGAACGTCTACTAGCCATCGAAGTACCTCGGTGAGTTATTCTCTCGCGGGCCAGAGGGAAACAACTAGCGTCAACCTTGTCCCTTCGTGAGAGGCGAACTTCTGCAGTACCTTGTTGACAATCTTGAACGGAGGGAATGCATATAGATCTAGATGCGACCAATCTAGTAGAAAGGCATCTATATGAACTACTGCTGGGTCCGGGATAGGTGAGCAAACTATTGGGAGCCTCTTGGTCATCGAGGTTGCGAAGAGATCTATGGTTGGCTGGCCCCAGGTGGCCCAAAGTCTCTTGCATACATCCTTGTGGAGGGTCCAATCTGTTGGAATTATTTGTCCCTTCCTACTGAGACAATCTGCTATGACATTCAAGTTGCCTTGGATGAACCTCGTTACTAGTGAAAAGTCTAGACCTGTTGACCAGGTGAGGAGGTCCCTTGCGATCTCGTACCATGTCAGAGAGTAGGTCCCTCCTTGCTTGGAGATGTACGTCAAAGCCGGGTGTTGTCCGAGTTCACCTCCACCACTTTGCCTTGAAGGAGAGACCTGAAGCTTTTCCAGGTCAGACGTACTGCCAGTAGCTTCTTGCAGTTGAAATGCATTGTCCTTTGACTCGAGTTCCATAATCCCGAGCATTCCCTACCGCCTAATGCCGCACCCCAGCCTACGTCCGATGCGTCAGAGAAGAGAACGTGGTTGGGAGTCTGAACAGTCAGGGGAAGACCCTTTCTAAGGTTGATAAAGTCCTTTCACCAAGTCAGACCAGACTTTATCTTTCCGGAAACCGGGATCGAGACCGCTTCTAGCGTCTTGTCCTTTTTCCAGTGAAAAGCTAGATGATACAGAAGAGGACGGAGGTGTAGTCTTCCAAGTGACACAAATTGAACCACGGATGACAGTGTCCTTACCAGACTCATCCACAGCCTGACAGGGCAGCGTTCCTTCTTCAGCATCTTCTGGATGGATAGCAGGGCTGGGGGTTGATCGTCTTGTTCAGCAACGTCCTCATCAGAGGGTTCCTCATCCGAAACTGATGAGGAAACGGCAACGGAGTGGGCAACGTCTGACTCGCTGAATCCGGTCGCACTGGTGGATGCGTGACGGAGCCGGACGCAATATCATGGTACTGCTGCACAGTCTGTGAACTGTCAACCATGGGGACGCGAGGAAGTACAGCGTCAACCCGAAACTGTCTACTGTCTGGGTTGTGCAGTCAACACCCTACCGGGTTGCTGAGGTTGACGCACTGCGTCACAACAAGTCACCTCTGCTGGTTGTTGAACGTCTTCCTAGTGACACACTGAACGTCATCAACCACCTCCGAGCATCGCTTAACGTCAACGTGCGACTGGCAACCCACACTGGGTCGCATCGGTGGAGGAACCACCTCAACTGGCGGACGCGAGTAGGATACCTCAGCGTCAACAGGGCGCACAACCAACCGGTAGGAAGGTTGTTGGCCAGAAGGTTCTTCTCCGTAAAAAATACTCTATCAAGGACACAAGCTTGGACTGCATGTCTTGCAGCAAAGCCCATTAGGGTCTACGGGAGCAGGTGTGGCAACAGACGGGGTTAGCGACTGAAGCGGAACCATTTACCATCCCTGGAAGCCTTGTTATGCTTTAATTAAAGTCCATAGGAGGCTAAGCAGCTTAAGGCTCCTCTCCAAATGACAGAGTCCTCAAAGGAATATCAGTAGGAGGGAGAACAGCACTTTCTCATCTACAGGAACCTTGTCCGAGAAAAGCTAGGTTATCTCAGTGAGGGTCTCACTGGTGCATAAGCAGCAGACCAGAAGGCAACGTTATGTAACTGCTTGACATTCTGTGAACTGTCAAAAACTGAACTGTCAACCACAACAGGTGCGTGAGGACATACAGCACTGGTGCATTAGCAGCAGACCAGAAGGCAACGTTATGTAACTGCTTGACAGTCTGTGAACTGTCAAAAAACTGAACTGTCAACCACAACAGGTGCATGAGGACATACAGCACTGGTGCATTAGTAGCAGACCAGAAGGCAACGTCATGTAACTGCTTGACAGTCTGTGAGCTGGCAACAACCAAAGCTGTGTGGGGAAGCCTCAACTCCTGACTGACTAGTCTGCTGCGGGCGAGTGGCGGTAACCACAGTGGGTTGCGGAGGCTGACGCACCGTGTCAAAACACGGCAGCTTAACTCCAGCCTCCTGTTGTTGTGGTAGCTCACGCACGGCAACGGAGTGCTCCTTGCGTCTGTGGGAGTCAGCATGCGTCTGGCAGGGTCGACTGCGCATGGGTGGAGGAGCTCTCACAGCCGGAGTGTGGGAGCAGGCAGCCTCAGCGTCTGCTGGGCGCACAACCGTGGCAGGTTGTAGGCTAACGGGTGCAGCGCCAACCTCTCCGCAGCCGGAGTGTGGGAGCAGGCAGCCTCAGCGTGAGCTGGGCGCACAACCGTGGCAGGTTGTAGGCTAACGGGAGCAGTGTCAACCTTCTCCGCACGAAACTCCTGCATAACCGCAGCTAACTGAGTCTGCATAGACTGCAGTAAAGACCAATTAGGGTCTACAAAAGCGGCAACAGACGGAGCTACTGTCCGTTGTGACTGAGGGTCTAAAACAGCGGGTGCGGCAACAGACGGAGTTACTGCCTGTTGCGGTACCGCTTTACCTCTCTTAGGAGGTGTGCAGTCATCGGAAGACTGCAGCGAGTCCGAACTGACCCAGTGGCTACACCTGGGCCATTGGACTTGCGCGGAAGGGACCGACTTGCACTTAATAAGCTGCGAGACCTTGGTCCAAGGTTTCTTACGAGAAACCTCTTCCGCAGACGAGAAGTAAATGGGCTCTCTCGTCTTTGTGTGGGTGGGGCGATCTTGGGTAGATACGCCCGAAACCACGGAGGGAAACGTCTGTTCGTTGATCAAGGCCTGAGGAACCCATAAGTCGTTCGACATTACTTCTCCCCTGGGCTTGGGAGCTTGCAAGAGGTCCCGGACTAGGTGAACGACAGGCACGAACAGACGAACCCTCGGACGCAACACTGTAACACTTTGCGCATATCACTTTATCACTTTGATTTTCTGTTTTGCACTTATTTCACTGAAATCGAAACTTTTACTGATTTCTACCTGAAACACGCAATCCTACCCTTCATTAAAAGGTAGTAATTGCGAAAACAGTCGTATAATGCAACAGAAAACATATATAAAGATAAAGAATTCAGTGGCTGGGAAAGAGACTAAACACAAGTTCAAATAAACTACGTTTACAATCTCTCACCGCACATAGCCTGGGAACAAGAATAAAACCCTAGAAACGTTTTACCTTCTTCCCCTACAGCGACTAGGGAGGAGAGTAAAACGAGAACAACGTTACCCGCTTGAACGAAACGTTTTTTCTCCTCTCTCTCCCTCCGTCTCTATCTCTCTAGATTTCGCACCTGAGAGAAGAGCCCAATTATATATCGTCAAAACATGATATATGCTAAAGGAAAAAACTGAAAGGTTTTCCAAATAAAAAGTTCCTTTAATTTAGAATTTAAACCATTAAAGCTAAGAAAGAATGAACGAAACGCTAGAATCGGTTTACTCTTACTGCAAAGTGAAACCGTGATACACTCTCTCTCTATCGTAACGATAGAGCGCATGTTGAACGTCCTGAACGTCAACAACTGCGTAGACTAAAAAACTAAACGTTAGTTCATCTTTGAAAACAGTACGAGACTATCAAAGAAATTCTTTCATAAAACATTAAATTTAAAAAGTTATAAATTCTTTAAAGGTTAAATACGATATAACGGGCTCAACGTTGATTAACTTCGGTTCCAAGTTAGGACCGCCTACTATCAGGAAAGGTCGCATATAAACAAAACATAAAAATTTATTTTTTATATGTTTATAATAAAAGGAAAGTTAATCGAAGAGGCCTAATAAAGGCGGAGAGATATAAAATATAGATCTATAACGTGTTAAGCAAAATTACTAAAAACCTAAACACACTTCCGTCTAAGGGAAGGGTCGGCCATTTAAAAGTGAAAGAGAGTCCATACTCTCTTTGTCACCCTAATTAAATCTATCCAAAACGAGTTCAAGTTTTGAAATGAAGATAAAACCCCTGCATAGCGAAAGCTCAAAACTAAAATAGTGTACTTCACCAAATAGTTGTGAAAACAAATCCAGTTAGTAACAGCGTATTTAGTAGGTCTTGCCAGTGGCACGACAGAGAGAAAATTGGTTCTGTGTTGACATCGAGTACTTGAGTACCTACTTGACAGATGGCGCTGTTGATGTACACTCCCACCTGTATAGCGATCGCTGGCGTATTCCGCCCGTAGGTTTTTCTGTCGGGCAGCAGAGCTGACAGCTATATGATCATCGGGTAAGTTTAATATTGAAAACTAACCTTTGGTTGTATATAAAACAAATTAGTATTCGGCATAATTTCAGGACGTGTCCCAACGAAATAACAATCTTAACAAGAGGTTAAAAATGAAGATTGTTGGACTAGCGAAAACATAAGTCCGAATATCGAGAACTGTTCAAGCTTGCGCCACCAGCTGATAGGCGAACCGAGCGCCGCCAAACGGGTGTTATTATAGTCAGGGAGGAAACAATGCTTGCAGGAAATTTTACGATCAAGTAAGTTGGCCGTGGCTTCAGCGGACGACGCATTGCAACGACCTTTCCCTAACCTAACATTTCATGATAATTATCCAAGCAGTATCAAATGTCACTATAAATGACGTGTCCCTAAAAACTACAAACTTAACAAAGGGGTAAATATGTAGATTGACGAGACAGTACAGTATTAAATTGTAAAACCGAACGTTTCTTAGACTGGGATGACACGGGCTCTATCTATCGGGAAAGTTGGAAACAAAGCAGGAGCTACCTGTGACTTGAGTTCGGACTGTGCTGAACTTAGAAAATATTGCCGTGGTAAATGTAAATTATGATATTATTCAAAATGATAAAATGATATTTTAATTATAAAATAAATTTTTGAATATACTTACCCGGTGAATATATAGCTGCAACTCTGTTGCTCGACAGACAAAAAACTGTACAAAAAAACTCGCCAGCGATCGCTATACAGGTTGCGGGTGTGCCCATCAGCGCCAGCTGTCGGCCAGATACCAAGCTCCATGTAAACAAAGACTCAATTTTCTCCTCGTCCCACTGCGTCTCTATTGGGGAGGAAGGGAGGGTCATTTAATTTATATATTCACCGGGTAAGTATATTCAAAAATTTATTTTATAATTAAAATACCATTTTTAAATATTTAACTTAGCCGGTGAATATATAGCTGATTCACACCCAGGATGGTTAGTAGAGACCAGTAAAATATGTTTACATTTTATGAGCTAAGAGTTTTTATTTCATTTTAGAAGTTATCAAAATAACAAAAACAAAATAAATAGGTACCTGGTAAGGAAGTCGACTTGTACGATTACTCTGCCTTATAAGTACGTCTTCCTTACGGAGCCTCGCGATCCTCTTAGGATGCTGATAGACCCCTGGGAGCTGAAGTATCAAGGGCTGCAACCCATACAACAGGACCTCATCAAACCCCTAATCTGGGCGCTCTCAAGAAATGACTTTGACCACCCGCCAAATCAACCAGGATGCGAAAGACTTCTTAGCCTTCCGGACAACCCATAAAAACAACATTAAAAACATTTCAAGAGACAGATTAAAAGGATATGGAATTAGGGAATTGTAGTGGTTGAGCCCTCACCCACTACTGCACTCGCTGCTACGAATGGTCCCAGTGTGTAGCAGTTCTCGTAGAGACTGGACATCCTTTAGATAAAAAGACGCGAACACTGACTTGCTTCTCCAATAGGTTGCGTCCATTATACTTCGCAGAGATCTATTTTGCTTAAAGGCCACGGAAGTTGCTACAGCTCTAACTTCGTGCGTCTTCACCTTAAGCAAAGCTTGGTTTTCCTCACTCAGATGTGAATGAGCTTCTCGTATTAACAATCTGATAAAGTATGATAAAGCATTCTTTGACATAGGCAAAGATGGTTTCTTAACTGAACACCATAAAGCTTCAGATTGGCCTCGTAAAGGTTTGGTACGCTTTAAATAGAACTTAAGAGCTCTAACAGGGCATAAGACTCTTTCTAGTTCATTGCCTACGATCTCCGATAAGCTGGGAATATCGAAAGATTTAGGCCAAGGCCGAGAAGGCAGCTCATTTTTGGCTAGAAAACCAAGTTGCAACGAACAGGTGGCTTTTTCTGACGAAAATCCGATGTTCTTGCTGAAGGCATGAATCTCACTGACTCTTTTAGCCGAGGCTAAGCATACCAGGAAAAGAGTCTTTAGAGTGAGATCTTTCAGGGAGGCTGATTGTAACGGCTCAAACCTGTCTGACATGAGGAATCTTAGCACCACGTCTAAATTCCAACCAGGGGTAGCCAAACGACGCTCCTTGGTGGTCTCAAAAGACTTAAGGAGGTCTTGAAGATCTTTACTGTTGGAAAGATCTAAGCCTCTATGCCGGAAGACTGATGCCAACATGCTTCTGTAGCCCTTGATAGTGGGAGCTGAAAGGGATCGTCCTTTTCTCAGGTATAAGAGAAAATCAGCTATTTGAGCTACTGAGGTACTGGTCGAGGATACAGAAACTGACTTGCACCAGTCTCGGAAGACTTCCCACTTCGACTGGTAGACTCTAATGGTGGACGCTCTCCTTGCTCTAGCAATCGCACTGGCTGCCTCCTTCGAAAAGCCTCTAGCTCTCGAGAGTCTTTCGATAGTCTGAAGGCAGTCAGACGAAGAGCGAGGAGGCTTTGGTGTACCTTCTTTACGTGAGGCTGACGTAGAAGGTCCACCCTTAGAGGAAGACTTCTGGGAACGTCTACTAGCCATCGAAGTACCTCGGTGAACCATTCTCTCGCGGGCCAGAGGGGAGCAACTAACGTCAACCTTGTCCCTTCGTGAGAGGCGAACTTCTGCAGTACCTTGTTGACAATCTTGAACGGTGGGAATGCGTAGAGATCCAGATGTGACCAATCTAGGAGGAAGGCATCTATATGTATTGCTGCTGGGTCCGGGACTGGGGAGCAATAGATTGGAAGCCTCTTGGTCAGCGAGGTTGCAAAGAGATCTATGGTTGGTTGGCCCCAAGTGGCCCAAAGTCTCTTGCACACATCCTTGTGGAGGGTCCATTCTGTTGGAATTACTTGCCCTTTCCGACTGAGACAATCTGCAATGACATTCAAGTTGCCTTGGATGAACCTCGTTACTAGGGAGATGTCTTGACCTTTTGACCAGATGAGCAGGTCCCTTGCGATCTCGTACAACGTCAGTGAGTGGGTACCTCCTTGTTAGGAGATGTACGCCAAGGCCGTGGTGTTGTCCGAGTTTACTTCCACCACTTTGCCTCGAAGGAGATACTCGAAGCTTTTCAAGGCCAGATGAACTGCAAACAGCTCCTTGCAGTTGATATGCATGCTCCTCTGACTCGAGTTCCACAGACCTGAGCATTCCCGACCGTCCAGTGTTGCGCCCCAGCCCAAGTCCGATGCGTCCGAGAAGAGAACGTGGTGGGGAGTCTGAACAGCCAGGGGAAGACCCTCTCTTAGGTTGATATTGTCCTTCCACCAAGACAGACAAGACTTTATCTTTCCGGAAATCGGGATCGAGACCGCTTCTAGCGTCTTGTCCTTTTTCCAGTGAAAAGCCAGATGGTATTGAAGAGGACGGAGGTGTAGTCTTCCTAGTGATACAAACTGTTCCAGGGATGACAGCGTCCTCACCAGACTCATCCACAGCCTGACTGAGCAGCGTTCCTTCTTCAGCATCTTCTGGATGGATAGCAGGGCTTGATCTATTCTGGGGGCTGATCGTCTTGTTGTTCAGCAACGTCCTCATCAGATAGTTCCTCATCCGAAAACTGATGAGGAAACGGCAACGGAGTGGGCAACGTCTGACTCGCTGAGTACGGTCGCACTGGTGCATGCATGACGGAGCCGGACGCAACGTCATGGAACTGCTGCACAGTCTGTGAACTGTCAACAACCATGGGTGCGCAAGGAAGCACAGCGTCCACCCGAGACTGTCTAGACCGTCTGGGTTGTGCAGTCAACACCATACCAGGTTGCTGAGGTTGACGCACCGCGTCACAACAAGTCACCTCTGCTGGTTGTTGAACGTCCTGAACGTCAACAACCACCTCCGAGCGTCGCTTAACGTCAACGTGCGGCTGGCAACCCACACTGGGTCGCATCGGTGGAGGAACCACCTCAACTGGTAGACGCGAGAAGGTTACCTCAGCGTCAACAGGACGCACAACCGACCGGTTGGAAGGTTGTTGGCCAGAAGGTTCGGCAGCAACCTTCTCCGCATTAAAGTCCTCTATCAAGGACGCAAGCTTGGACTGCATGTCTTGCAGCAAAGCCCATTTAGGGTCTACAGGAGCAGGTGCGGCAACAGACGGGGTTAGCGACTGAGGCGGTACCGCTTTCCATCCCTGAAAGCCTGGTTTATGCATGACATAATTGTACAGCAAAACTTCAAAGGCTCGAAAACAGCTGTGAAGTTGACCTGTAAACAACTTGGAGCGTCTCCTGGCCAGGCGCCAGGGAGAGTCTACGAGATTTGAGAAGTCTATCTGGGCAGAGGCATGAACTCCCAAGCTGAGAACTTCTCTCGTGTCATATCAGACTCTCGCTCTATAAGCCAGTTTAAAAGAAGGGAAAGCAAAGGCTGTATCCCCCAAACTCCTCCTGGTGATAAACCAGTCGCCTAGCAAACGTAAAGCTCTCTAGGAGAGCGAGAGAGCACTAGCTTATAAACAACGGCTTCGAAGTAGCTAGGCCTAGTGTAAGCTCTGACGTCTAGGCGAACGAGGAGCAGCAGTTACAAAAAGATCCGGACAAAGATCCTTAAAAAAATCATCATGATTTAATTAAAGTCCATAGAGGGCTAAGCAGCTTTAGGCTCCTCTCCGTCTGACAGAGTCCTCAAGGGAATATCAGTAGGAGGGGGAACAGCAACTTCCTCATCTACAGGAACCTTGTCCGATAAAAGCTGAGTCTCAAGCAAGGGAGAGACCTACCGTGGTGGCAATGCTTTACAAGCAGAGTCCACACGCACTGGTGCATTAGTAGCGGACCAGGACGCAACGTCATGTAACTGCTTGACAGTCTGTGAACTGTCAACAACTGAACTGTCAACAACAACAACAGGTGCGTGAGGACGCACAGCGTCCACTCGAGACTGCTTTGACTGCCTAGACTGAGCAGTTAAAACAACTCTAGAATGCGGAGGTTGACGCACAGCGTCAAAACAAGTCAACTCCGATTGTTAGCGAACGTCCTGAACGTAAACAGGAGCATCAGCAAGTGGCCTAACGTCCAAATGTGGCTGAAAATCCACACGAGACCGCATCGAGTGTGGTTCTAAACAACCTGACTGACGTGACTTAGCTACGCCAACGTCAACAGGAAGCACAAAGGAACGTTAGGTTGGCTGAAAGCCAGGATATCGATGAGATAAACGGCTAGACTCAACGGACTAATCGGCAGAATAGTCTTCCATAAGGGAGGCAAGCATATTCTGCATGTCTTGCCGTACAACCCATTAAGGATCAACGGAAATGGTTGTGGTAAGAGACGAGGGTAACGTCTGTGACCGCAACACTTTGCCAACAAAAAAGACTCTCGGAGTCTGTGTTACGCTTTTGTTAGGCGGCGAGCAGTTTTCCGAGACTGCATAGGGTCAGAGCTGTCCTAAAGGCTGCAAGCAGGACGCTGGACCTGTCCTGAAAGGACTGACTTTCGCTTAAGGGCTTCGAAACCTTATTACAGGTTTCTTATGCGAAAAGCCTTCGGATGACGAGGAGAAAAAACGTCTCTCTCGCCTTATGGTAGGGGAGATCTTGGTAAGATACACCCGATACCATAGAGGGAAACGTCTGTTCGTTGATCAAGGCCTCTCGAACCCATAAGTCGTTTGACATTACTTCTCCCCTGACTTGGGAGCTTGCAAGAGGTCCCGGACTAGGTGAACGACAGGCACGAACAGACGAACCCTCGGACGCAACACTGTAACACTTAGCGCAATATCACTTTATCACTTCGATTTTCTGTTTTGCACTTATTTCACTGAAATCGAAACTTTTACTGATTTCTACCTGAAGCACGCAATTCTACCCTCATCAAAAGGTAGTAATTGCGAAATCAGTCGTATAATGCAAGCTCATTAATACCAGCAAAAAACAGAAAACATATTTTAAGATAAAAAATTCAGTGACTGGGGAAGAGACTAAACACTAGTTCAAATAAACTACGTTTTCAATCTCTAACCGCACAAATCCTGGGGACGAGAATAAAAAACTAAAACGTTTTATCCTTTCTCCCCGTACCGAGACTAGGGACGAGAGCAACTCGAGAACAACGTTACCCGCTTGAACGGAACGTTTTCTCTCCTCTCTCTCTCTCTCTCTCTCTCTCTCTTTCTCTCTTGATTTCACACCTAAGAGAAGAGCCCAATTACATTTCGTCAAAAAAAAACATGTTATTTGACCAAAGGAAAAAACTGAAAGGTTTTTCAATTAAAAAGTTCCTTTAAAATAGAATTTAAAACATTTAAGCTTTGAAAGAAGAATGAACAAAACGTCAGAATCGATTTACTCTTTCTGCAAAGTGAAACCGTGATACTCTCTCTCTCTATCGTAACGATAGAGCGCAAACTGCGTAGTATAAATAAACTAAACGTTAGTTCATCTTTGAAAATAGTACGAAGACTATTCAAAGAAATTCTTTCATAAAATATTTATTAAAAATATTCATTTAAAAGGTTTTAAATCATTAGCTCTTTAAAAGCTATTTACGATTGCAAAGGGCTCAACGTTGTTTAACTTCGGTTTCCAAGATAGGACCGCCTACTCTCAGGAAAGGTCGCATATAAACAAAACATTAAAATTTATTTTTTATGTTTATTATAAATGGAAAGTTAACCGAAGAGGCCTAATAAAGGCGGAGAGATATAAAATATATAGAGGAAAATCTATAATTAATTTATAACGTGATAAGATAATTACTAAAAGCCTAAAACACACTTCCGTCTAAGGGAAGGGTCGGCCATTTAAGAGTCAAAGAAAGTCCATGCTCTCTTTGTCACCAAAAATTAAATCTATCCAAAACGAGTTCAAGATTTAAGATGAAGAAAAAACACCTGCACTGCGAAAGCTCAAACCAGAATATAGTACTTCACCAAAGATGATGGGAAAAACTCCAGGTTTCAACAGCGAGTAAAGTACGTCTTGTCGACACATCGACAGAGAGAAAATTGAGTCTTTGTTTACATGGAGCTTGGTATCTGGCCGACAGCTGGCGCTGATGGGCACACCCGCAACCTGTATAGCGATCGCTGGCGAGTTTTTTTGTACAGTTTTTTGTCTGTCGAGCAACAGAGTTGCAGCTATATATTCACCGGCTAAGTTAAATATCTAAAAATAACATCATATTGTATGTTGGATCATTGTAAAGAACATCTTCCCCATAATGAAAAACGATTTGGCTAGTAATAAGAAAGATATCGCCCTGTCCCCAAAAACTACAGACACCCCTAATTGGGTAATTTAGGTTAATTTGTACCTGTTTTTATCTCCCTGGTGAAATACGGTTTTCCAGGCACAACTTCTTGCAAATCAGTTAGCCTCATTATTTGAAAAATCAAAGTTTCCTACAGTGACTGACAACAAAGCATTCAAAAAGATATAAAAATACACCAGAAACACCTGGGTGTATGTAGTTGTTTGGGACAAAGGTAAACTTTCTTATCACTTGTCAAATTGATTTTCTTTATAGGGAATATTATATCTGAAATATATTATGAAGCCAGTTTTAAGATTAACGAAATATTATGATTTACTGTTACCATGCCAGGAGTGAAACCATTAAGTAGACAGGTAATGATATGGCTCCTAGGTTAGGTGGGAACTTTACGTTAGGTAGTATTGTGTTTACTTTCCTTTAAAAATTTGCTTGTTTCAGTCATAACTTTTGGAATCTCAAAATGTCTAAACTTGAAAAATATGAGTTTCCCCAATAATGTGTATCAGAACAATTCAAACCACCTATAAATACACCAGGAACAATTATTAATTTCTTCGCTATTTGTTTACAAGACCAAGCTCTCCATTTTCCCCCGAATTATGCAGTCATGCATCTCTCCTCTTCTTGTACAGCAATTAGGAGGTTCTTTAAATGCTGGGAAAGCAATTATGGCAAGATATGTTGAGCAAGGGGGGACGGGGTTATAAAAAAACTAGATTGGTTTTTTCACTAAACGACCTGGAACTGACATAGTCAAAATAGTCATTAGTCAACCTAACAGAAGTTTGTGATGTTAGTTCCAGGTCGTTTAGTGGGGAAACCAAGCTAGTTTTTTTTTTCATAACCTCTCAACCTTTGTTCAACATATCTTCCTATTTTTTTCTATCCCAGCATCTAAAGAACCTCTTAATTACTGTACAAGAAAGGAGTGCTGCAGGATTGCATAATTTTGGAGTAAACAAAGAGTGTGGCCTTGTAACCAAATATTTCTTTCTTCAGAATACTGTACAATAGTAAATATTTACCTAAATTTTAATTATTGACTGGGTCCGTTCTAACAAAGGCTCCAGTTACAGGGCTACACCATAACCCAATCTAGCCTAGGATATGGTATCTAACTTAATATCTACAATGCGATAGTGTAATGCAATAACCTGTTCTTGCCTACCGTATCCTTTTAGATGCGGAATAAAGAAAATGTGCTTAGATATGAAAACCATTAAGACAACTAATTACAATTAATAAAAGTGATGAAATATGAGCACTTACCCTATGTTAGGGAATTAAGTTTTACCTATTGGTACGGTCATTGGAGTCTCAAGATCAGTTGGTGTTCTAGCTAAAATTGATTAAAAATGAGTGTTTATCATATCAATAATATAAAAAAGGTACGTACTTACTGATTAGCAGTCTACAGTAGTTATCAAATGCCCGAAATAGACGACGCACATTGAAACAGCACACAACGAGTCAGAGAAGGATGTAAACAACCTCGTTCCACGTGTTCCTCGTTGCTCTCTCGACAACACGATGATATTCAATCATGGGCACACTACTAGAAGCGTACTTTGGTAGTAGTTTTAAAACTTTGCAATCTACAGAAGACTCATTGTTATTAGTTACCTCCTACACAGACGTACTTTTATTTCTAACTTCTAACAAGAATCAGGGTCTCTCTAATATAGCGCACAATAGCTTTAGTTAGCGTTTCTAAATTCCCTAATTCTATGCCACTTATTCTAAATTTTCTTAATTCATCACTGCAAAACATTTGCTCCGTTATATCATCTGACTCACCACACAGCACACAAAGGTTATCCTTATCATTCATGTTTTAACTTTTTTTCTTTATTATATCATATTCAACCTTGTTTTTATAATTATTACTGCTTCCTTAGTGTAAAGTCCTCCTGCGCCCTGTATAATCTCTTCTGCCATTAATATCCATAAACCTTATTTTGGTTATCTCTGCTCTCTTTTCTTCTATCTTTTAATTTAATTTCATTAGCCACTTCACTTTTTATTTCTTTTCTGTGTTCTTGCTTTTTATACTTTCTTACTTCTTCGAACTTGAGTTGGTCGAGTTTATGGTGTCAATAGTGACTTCTTTACAGCCTTTCCGATAGGCATATGGGCTATATATCGAGTTGTACTATTTTACCCTTTCTAATATAGAGAATATACACTTATAAACGACTCAATTGTTTTATTGTATTATAAGAACACCGCTCCCTTCGTCGTCCAGAAAATCAACAAACTGTTTATTTATTTGAATTCTCCTTTCGCCACACCGTGGTTTTCCATGTATATTTATTCCGCTCTATCAGAGCTACAGTTTGACATATATATTATTTCATTACATGTTTCTGTTAACTCATAATTCGTATATTTGTACACATATATTTTGGCGGGCAATTAAATCTGATTTGGCGCCAGCGCCATCCTACGGTACTTTCCGTCCGCACCTTGTAATATACTCCAAAGGGCAAAAGAAAACTGCACAATAGAAGAACTTAGAAACGCAGCAGAAGCAGCTATAACCTCTGTAGAAACAACAGGGGCACAGATCTACCATACTGATGGTACAGTAGATCCTGGAACCCAAACAGCAGGAGCGGCAGTTCACTCCTGCAAGTTCACAGCTTGCTGGAGAACATCCAATAATGTCTCCACCCTGCAGACAGAGCTTGTCGCAATACAGCAAGCATTAAAATACTCTATTGAAAATGAGGAAGGACCAGTAGTCATCCATACTGATTCACGATCCTCAGTGCAGGCCCTACAGCAGGACAAAAACAAAGAAAACAAATCCCTGATAGCGGACATTCAAATCCTCTTACATCAACATTATGAAAGAAACAGACTAGTAACTATAAACTGGATCCCCAGTCACATAGGGTTACCAGGGAATGAAAAGGCTGATGAGCTAGCCAAAAGCACCAAACACATTCACAATGTACAGGTGCACATACAGCCTGCACTGCAACAAATCAAAAGCAAAATAAAGACACAGCTCAAGGACAACCTAATCAAGGAACTACATATGAGGATAGAGAATGGCTCTCCCTCTGCAACATGGTACAAATGGGCATCAGAACTAGAACCCCCTCCCATAGACAGATACACCCCAAGAAAACTGGCAGTATGTATACACAGACTCCGGCTGGGTTACAAAGCAAACTGGGAACTCCTAGATGACATCCAGAGAAGGTGTGAACACTGTGATGTCATACCACAACAACCCCTCCTGTACTATCTACTAGAATGCAGAGAAACAGCACAGCTACGAGGTGATCTACTTGTAGACACCAACACACCACATGCCATGAAAGAGGCAGCCACACTGGCAAAAGCAATTGTCGAAAGCATAGACACACATGCACAGTTGCTTTCAACACTACCTCCACCAAGGTAAGACCTCCTCATTCCATGCACCATCTCATCCCATCATTGTAAGGCTCTATTCACATCACCCCCTTTCACTTCTCAACTAATCTACCACTAAAAATCTCTCTGCAGGGACCCTAGGGAGTAAAGGGTTGGACAACCCCACCTGCACAATTTTTCTCTAATCTTCAAAAGCCTTACACCCCCACTTTTCAAACTACCACTATCCGAGAAATGATGGCCCTCTACCACTACCACCATCATCCTTACCCTATCCACATCTTTTTCTACTACTAAAAACCTTTCAAATTTCCATTAATGCAACTACCTTAAAAATTTTACAGATCACCTACGGGCCAACCAAGGGAAAGGCCCGTGCCAACAACAAGTGTTGGCTTTAATACCCTAACAACAACATGAATAAAGTATCAGTTGATCTTGGTGACGCTTGTCTCACTGTCCTTACAGTATGTATGTATGCTTAAGTTACGACAGCTTCTTATTCCCAACTTTGGTAACTTGTAGGAAGTCCCGTAAAACCTCTCAAGCTCTATGGTCAGTCTTATGTATTCTTCAGCTTATTTGTTCTTATTTCGTTAGGTTTGTACACGTAAATAAATGTTCCATAATATTTTCTTGACAAATGTCTAAATTTTCCTCAATGCAGTAGCTTTTATGACTAAGATAGTATTGATACTATCCACTTCTTTTATATACAACTGTTAGGAATCATTTCATTCTATAAATGTTATTCTATTATTTAGTATATATTTTCTTCTATATTTGCATACTTAACTTCTTTATTTCTTTCTTAATTGTATATCCAAAATATCTTCTTTATATTTTAATCTACTATATTAAAAATTTATCACATATTTTCCTAGATATTACAGATTTAACTTCATAATTTCTCTGATGAAAGGTTAAAGTTTCCTGTTTATCATTATTAGCATTACCAGCTGGTTCCAGTTTCAGTGCCATCTGAAGAGACACGGTTAGCTTCTTTAATTCTTCGGGGTTTACAATGTTGCAAAGCAATATTATTTTCTAGTAATCTATTTCACAGGATACGTGTTTTGTTACTAGAGGAGCTGAAAGAGATAAACAGGGATAGAATAGGATTGAGTGAAATCAGAACTTGGGAATCTTTTATAGTTTTTAAAAAGATGGGACATATTTTGCTTTGGGAGAGATGGATAGAACAAAGGACATGGACTGGGTTTTCTTATTGATAAAAATCTTGCAGGTAACATAGAAAAATTTTGCAGTATTAGTGATAGAATTGCAGGAGTAATTATCAAATTAAACAAGAAGTATGAACTGAAGGTCATTCAGTCGTATGCACCAACAACATGCCATACCTAGGAAGAAATAGAAACTTTTCATGGTGATCTGGAGATAGGCTATCTATGAAAAAAACATAAGATTCAATTTACATTTTTATTGGGGAATTTTTATCCTAAAGTAGGTCAAAAGAAGAAAGGAGAATGAGAAGTTGGTAAATTTGTTGTAGGCACTAGGAATATCAGAGGAGACATGCTTGTAAAATTTGCTGAAAGAAAAAAAAATCTTAAAATCATGAACACATTGTTTTATAGAAAATGGACACGAAGAAGCCCAAATGGAAGAATAAAATTTGAAATAGATTTTATTCTTAGTAAAAATTCAATTTAGTTAAAGATTTAACAGTGAAAAACAAGCAAAAGTCAATCGGTCATAGAATGGTGAGAAGCGAAATTTTTAGATTTAAGGTAAGAGAAAGAAAATTAATTTTAAGAAAGAAAACAAACACTCTTGTAATAAAGGAAAAGTCTGATGAGTTTAGTTTAATAATACAAAATAGGTATTCTAAGCTACAGGATGAATTGGAAGCAAGTATAGAAGAAATGAACATTAGTTTAATAAAATTTGTATTAGAATCAGCACAAGAGATAGGTGGAAAAGTTCCTAAACAAGATCAAGGAAAATTATCAGAAAAAAACAATATAATAAAGAAAAGATTAAAAATGGCGGTAAAATCCAAGAGAGATGAAACAGAATTATCAGAGCCATCCAAAACAATAAACAATCTAAAACCCAAGATATTCGTCAACACAATTAAACCAAACTTGAGGAAACGCCAAAGAAAGGAATAAACTTCAAATTGACGAAAAGAAGACTTGGAACAGGGCACTAACAAATGTTTGTTTTAAAAGATGAAACTAGAAATAGTACCCACAATTGAAACGGAGTGCTAAAAACTGCAGATTTCTATACAATGCTATAAAATAGTGATAATAGAAATAACCTCCCCAATAAAACTAATGAAACACCTGAGCCGGTATAAATGTAAAAGTAGGAAAGTAAAGAAATCATTGAAGGGCATGAAAATAGGCAAAGCAGCATGATAGCCTAACAACTGATTTGATAATAGATGGAAGTGATTTCATAGTAGTAGAACTCGCTAAACTATACACCAAATGTTTGCAAGAATGCTCATTGCCTACAGCTTAGAAAAACTTTATCATTATACTAATTCACAAAAAGTGAGTCACAAAAGACATGAAAAATTACCGCCCAATAAGTTTACTCTCTGTGATATATAACATATTTACAATTATCAAATTATGCAGAATAGAAAAACAGCTAGACTTTAATCAACCAAGAGACCAGGCAGGCTTTAGACGTGGGCATTCAACTACTGACCATCTCCATGTATTTAACCAGTCAATGGAAAAATCAACAGTATGACAAACCACCATGTATGGCATTTATAGACTATAAGAAAGCTTTTGACTCTGTACAAACCTGAGCAGCAATGAAAACCCTTCAAAATCAAGGAATGGGAGAACACTTGAAGATATCTATACAGGAAGTTCAACAATCCTAAAACTACATAAAGATAGTGAGAAAATTCCGATTGAGAACCCATCTCTCCTATATTATTCACAGTATGACTAGAAGTTTTAAAGATTTTAGATTTGGAAAATGTAAGAATTAATATTAATGGGAAATTAAATTTATTAACAACTTGAGATTTGCAGATGGTATAGTTGGGTTTGGTTAATCATGGGAGGAATTACAGAATACGATAGAAGCTTTGAATAGAGAAAGCAATGTAGGACTAAAAAATCATTATGAGTAAAGCTAAGATAATAATCAATGAAAATGCAGCGTAACAACAAATATGAGCTATGGACGAACCTCTAGAGATTGTTAATTAATACACGTACTTAGGACACACAGTAAGTGTTTCCCCAGGACACGAGACCGAAATTAAAAGAAGAATAAGCGTGGGATGGAGAACGTTTGATAAACAATATAAGATTATGAAAATTAAAATGCCACTTTCTCTAAAAAGAAAAATATTCAATAACATGGTCTTACCAGTATATAGGCTACTTATGCATCAGGCACTTGGAGCCTTAGAACATAAGCTAGGTAGACCTACAACTCAAAGAGCTATGGAAAGAATAATGATGAGAATAAAAATTTATGAACTATTATTATTATTATTATTATTATTATTATTATTATTATTATTATTATTATTATTATTATTATTATTATTATTATTATTATTATTATTATTATTATTATTATTATTATTATTATTAATGGATTATGTGTTGATAACTAAAAGAATGTTTGGAAGATTGAAAGACGTGCACGTGTTTAGGGGTATGGCTAACGGCATGTCTGATCATTTTTTGGTGGAAGGAAAATTAGTTGTAGCAAAAGAGTGGGGTAATAGAGTAGGTGGATGTAAAAGGGAGCTAGTGAGGGTTGAAGAGCTAATAAAACCGGGGGTAAATAGTAAATATCAGGAAAGGTTGAAAATGGCATATGACGAGGTGAGAGTAAGAGAAACTGGTAATTTAGAGGAGGAGTGGAAGTTAGCAAAAGAAAATTTTGTTGGGATTGCAAGTGATGTATGTGGCAAGAAGGTTGTTGGAGGCAGCATGAGGAAGGGCAGTGAATGGTGGAATGAAGGAGTGAAGGTAAAAGTGGAAGAGAAAAAGAGGGCTTTTGAAGAATGGCTGCAGAGTAATAGTATAGAGAAGTATGAAAAATATAGAGAGCAAAAGGTGGAAGTAAAGCGCAAGGTACGTGACGCAAAGAGGGCAGCTGACCTGAGGTGGGGTCAGGGACTGGGTCAGTCATATGAAGAGAATAAGAAGAAGTTTTGGAAAGAAGTGAAGAGATTAAGGAAGGCCGGCGCAAGAATTGAAGAGACAGTGAAAGATGGAAATGGAAGGTTGTTAAAAGGAGAGGAGGCAAGGAAAATGTGGGCGGAATATTTGAAAGTTTGCTGAATGTTGAGGATGATAAGGAGGCAGATATAATTGCTGTTGCAGGTGTTGAGGTGCCAGTGATGGGAGATGAGAATGAGAGAGAGATTACAATAGAGGAAGTGAGGAGAGCACTAGATGAAACGAGAGTAGGAAAAGCATCTGGTATGGATGGTGTGAAAGCTGAGATGTTGAAGGAAGGGGGTGTGACTGTACTTGAATGGTTGGTGAGATTGTTTAATGTGTGTTTTGTGTTGTCAATGGTACCAGTAGATTGGGTCTGTGCATGTATTGTACCACTATATAAGGGTAAGGGAGATGTGCATGAGTGTTGTAATTCAAGAGGTATTAGTTTGTTGAGTGTAGTTGGAAAAGTGTATGGTAGAGTACTGATTAATAGGATTAAGGATAAAACAGAGAATGCAATATTGGAAGTACAGGGTGGTTTTAGAAGAGGTAGGGGTTGTATGAATCAGATTTTTACAGTTAGGCAGATATGCAAGAAATATTTAGCAAAAGGTAAGGAGGTGTATGTTGCGTTTATGGATCTGGAGAAAGCATATGATAGAGTTGATAGGGAAGCAATGTGGAATGTGATGAGGTTATATGGAGTTGGTGGAAGGTTGTTGCAAGCAGTGAAAAGTTTCTACAAAGGTAGTAAAGCATGTGTTAGAATAGGAAATGAAGTGAGCGATTGGTTTCCGGTGAGAGTGGGGCTGAGACAGGGATGTGTGATGTCGCCGTGGTTGTTTAACTTGTATGTTGATGGAGTGGTGAGAGAGGTGAATGCTCGAGTGCTTGGACGAGGATTAAAACTGGTAGGCGAGAATGATCATGAATGGGAGGTAAATCAGTTGTTGTTTGCGGATGATACTGTACTGGTAGCAGACACAGAAGAGAAGCTTGACCGACTAGTGACAGAATTTGGAAGGGTGTGTGAGAGAAGGAAGTTGAGAGTTAATGTGGGTAAGAGTAAGGTTATGAGATGTACGAGAAGGGAAGGTGGTGCAAGGTTGAATGTCATGCTGAATGGAGAGTTACTTGAGGAGGTGGATCAGTTTAAGTACTTGGGGTCTGTTGTTGCAGCAAATGGTGGAGTGGAAGCAGATGTACGTCAGAGAGTGAATGAAGGTTGCAAAGTGTTGGGGGCAGTTACGGGAGTAGTAAAAAATAGAGGGTTGGGCATGAATGTAAAGAGAGTTCTATATGAGAAAGTGATTGTACCAACTGTGATGTATGGATCTGAGTTGTGGGGAATGAAAGTGATGGAGAGACAGAAATTGAATGTGTTTGAGATGAAGTGTCTGAGGAGTATGGCTGGTGTATCTCGAGTAGATAGGGTTAGGAACGAAGTGGTGAGGGTGAGAACGGGTGTAAGAAATGAGTTAGCGGCTAGAGTGGATATGAATGTGTTGAGGTGGTTTGGCCATGTTGAGAGAATGGAAAATGGCTGTCTGCTAAAGAAGGTGATGAATGCAAGAGTTGATGGGAGAAGTACAAGAGGAAGGCCAAGGTTTGGGTGGATGGATGGTGTGAAGAAAGCTCTGGGTGATAGGAGGATAGATGTGAGAGAGGCAAGAGAGCGTGCTAGAAATAGGAATGAATGGCGAGCGATTGTGACACAGTTCTGGTAGGCCCTGCTGCTTCCTCCGGTGCCTTAGATGACCGCGGAGGTAGCAGCAGTAGGGGACTCAGCAGTATGAAGCTTCATCTGTGGTGGAAATGTGGGAGGTTGGGCTGTGGCACCCTAGCAGTACCAGCTGAACTCGGCTGAGTTCCTGGTTAGGCTGGAGGAACGTAGAGAGTAGAGGTCCCCTTTTTTGTTTTGTTTCTTGTTGTTGTCGGCTACCCCCCAAATTGGGGGAAGTGCCTTTGGTATATGTATGTATGTATGTATTATTATTATTATTATTATTATTGTTGTTGTTGTTAATAAAGCCTAAGGGCTCCAGCAGGGAAAATGGCCCAACGAGGAAAGGAAATAAGGAAATAAATGAACTATATGAGAAATAATGAACAATTAAAATAAAAAATTTTAAGAACTGTAACAAAATTATTTTTCTCAGTAGAAGATGATGCATGGAGAAGTATTGAATTAAAAGCTCAAAATAGAGACAACTGGCGAAATCTAACCGAGGCCCTTTGCGTCTATAGGCGTAGATGATGATGAACAACATTAAAACAATCTTTCATAAATAAACGATAAAAAAGACTTATGTCAGCCTGTTGAAATAAAAAGAAAACTGCTGCAAGTTTGAACTTTGGAAGTTCTATCTATTTAACAACTCGATTAGGAAGACCATTCCACAATTTCGTCACAGCTGGAATAAAACTTATAGAATACTGTGTAATATTGAGCCTCATGATGTAGAAGGGATGACTATTAGAATTAACTTCATACTTAATTTAACGAACAGGCTGGTACTGTCCGGGAAGACCTGAATATGAAGGCTAATCAAAATTATGATAAATCTGATGCAACATGCATAACGAACTATTTGAACGACAGTGCCAGTGATTAATATTCAAACAAGGAATAAGGAATTTAATAGACCTCAGGTTCCTGTCCAACAAATTAAGATGAGAATCAGCAGCTGATGACCAGACAGGAGAACACTACTCGAAACAAGGTAGAATGAAAGAATGAAAGCACCTATTCAGAATAGATTGGTCACCGAAAACCTTACCAGTCATACAGAGTTAAAGAAACATTATCAATGCTGAAATCTGAATGTCGAGGATCCACTGTCCTCGACCTCCTTACAATCATACTTTTGAGTTTTGTTAAGATTCAACTTCATGCTGTGGTTGTTGCCCAATCTATTATTTTTTTTGCTTATTTCCTCATCAAATTTTATTGCGTTAGATTATCTTTATTCCAAAAATAGCCCCATGAGAATTTCTCAAATTATCTTTTTTATGATCTGTAGCCTACATTTTCGATTAATCCCTTCATTCTTGACTGCATGCAGTTTTTGTTTCTTTTTGTCCATCCAGCTTTATCTTTAAATTTCAAAAGGCAGGTTAATTTACGCGTTTCTTTTATTGACCCCGTCTACTGCTTTTCCTACTTTATTCCCTTGTTTTATTGTATTTCTTTTATGATGTTCCGGTAACATTATCTCTTAAGCATTTCCCTATAGAAAATGGATAGAATTTAGTATATGGACATACAAAATGAATAAATATTAAAATAAAAATACTTTTAATTCTAATAAAAGGGTATACCATTCTTATTTTGATTATAGATAAAGACAGTGATTATAGATAGAAAATGCGATAGGTTAAGGCTATTAAATTTGCTGAAAACTATAACATATCGAATATAATACTAAACAGAGCCATGATTTTAAGACGAGTTGTTTCACATAACTTTAAAAAGAAGGTCTACGAAATATGTTAAAAGTATGTCCATCGACATTACACCATTTGACAAATGTAAACAGAGCAGAAGGTAAAACATTCTTCTTCTTCCAATCAGGAATTTGAGCCGGAACCTGAACCGTTTGTGTTATGTTACTTAAAGCATTATACTTTTAAAGATTACGAAAGAATAAGAAATTCCTGTGAACTGTTGAATCAAGGTTAGCGTGCTTTCCCATTTGTATTAAAGCTTCTATTTTAACTCATTACTAAGAGACTTTCCCATTTGTATTAAAAACAATTGTAACTTACCGGTAGGGTCCTGTCATTTGTCATTAGGCTACAAGGTAGATTAGATTATGTTAAGGTTAACCATTTCATAAAAAATATTATTATTTTGTGGTCTTGGTCAATATTAATAGTATTAAGTGTATGATGAAATAATAATTTTGAATGTTTTAGTAAACCTTAATAATGTACTCTATATTAGTTCTATTGCTTGAGGGTACACTCGGGCGCATTATTCTATCTTATTTCTCTTCCATTTGTTTTGTTAAAGTTTTGATAATTTTTTTGTAATAATCCCACCCAGGACTTTTATCATGGAAAAATATTTTCTTTTGTTAGTTTTCTTGTTGTTTTGTTGTTCTGATGTTATTCACTTCTGCAAATATATTGTTTTCCGAGTATCATCACCCAACGTTAATTTAGAGAACATCAGGTTGGATACTGGAAAATAAGGTAAAGTTTTAGATTCAACCAAATTGGGAAATGTATTATATTAATATATTTTCCTAGTAAAGCACGTGATAACAAAAAACTTTCTCTCAATACATTATTGACGCTGATGTCTACTTACAGAGATAATTATTTCAGTTAATGTAGGTCTGCATTTTATTTCTAAGTGTTTTGTATACCTTTACGCTGCCACGGGACCTAGCTCTTGTTCGTTTGTATGTCTGTTTTCATCTTACTTGGCTCCGCCCCATTGCGTAATGTGACAATATTTACTTGAATGCGCATTTGCTCCTCCCACTAATGTCGCTCCTCCAATCTAAATACTACTGGGTTCTTTTCAAGGGTTATTATTGGACGATTCATTGGTCTCTCAGTCTTGTTTCAAGGATCTGTTTTTCGTGCAATATAACATTGTAAACGATAGTATTTTGTTTTTTTCCCTATTTCATTATGGGAGAAACCCGTGATTGTCGTTTGTTTTCGGTTTTCAAAAGTTCCGGTTTCTATATTTTCATCACACGTCACTTAACTGTCTTGGATCCTCCGGTACGGTTGTGTGAAATATGTCGTTATTCCTATTTTGATGTGATCGGCCGATATCATGGGAATTATAATGGAACTCCTGAAGTAGTGGATCGTTTTCTAAGGGAGCATTCCGTATTACCTTTAAGTGTCCAGTGTGGTAAATGTGATTCGCCTTTACATTTTCGTGAGGATAGACATGTGTGGTATTGTACCAAATCTGAACGTATTCCAGTACTTGATGATTCAGAAGAGGGTCAACCACAACCTTCCACATCTTCATCGTCATCTTCCGTTTAAGGTAAGAAGTGATTTAACAAAATATATATATTCAAATTTACCCCTGGTTAAAGGGGGGGTCGCAGGGGGGGCGAAGCCCCCCCCGGTAGGGGTACAGGGCCCCTAGGTTAGGTTAGGTGGGTTTGTTAGGTTCTGTGGTGCCCTGAAAATTACTGTGGCCTTAAGGGGGGGTCGCAGGGGGGGGCGAAGCCCCCCCCGGTAGGGGTACAGGGCCCCTAGGTTAGGTTAGGTGGGTTTGTTAGGTTCTGTGGTGCCTTGAAAATTACTGTGGCCATAAGGGGGGGTCGCAGGGGGGGCGAAGCCCCCCCCCGGTAGGGGTACAGGGCCCCTAGGTTAGGTTAGGTGGGTTTGTTAGGTTCTGTGGTGCCCTGAAAATTACTGTGGCTTTAAGGGGGGGTCGCTGGGGGGCCCTACCCCCCTCCCCCCGGTAGGCCTAGTTAGGGGTATAGGGGAGGGGTGCTGGAACATTAATTATTCATTTATTGCAAATATCATTCAATGCCCCAACACCCTCCCCCCCCTTCCCCCACCCAAAACCCCGGTTCCCAAAGGGTGTCCCCCATAATTGGTGGGATGAACTAGGGTATACATAGTAAATCTCTAAATCGGTTGGTTTGCAGTCAAAATAAACGTTAAATTCATTGAAACCACACTATTTCTGATGCAACAAATATATTTTTATTGCATTTTTCCAAATTTGGCTGAAACTAAAAATTTACCGAAAATAATGAATTGCGGAAGAAAATAACGGTAAAAGACAACAAGACAACAAGAAAAATGATGAAAAAAATTTTTTTTCAGGAAAAAATATGAGGAACAACACAACGTAAACTACCATTGGCCCGTTTTCTTCTGAGTCCCGTTTTCTATTGAATGTAAAGTAATTTTTGCTTAGCCATATCCTTGATAAACTAATAATAATTATTCACTCACTGATCTTTGCTCAGCCGTGGCTTGCTTCGCTCGCAATTAAATATTACATCACCTCCATATGTTCTGGCAAGTGGTAATATTGCGCTATGCATGTTCGCTGCGTGAACAAGTATTTTGCCGTATCCTTTGTTCACACTGTGCCTTAAATCTATAGTGGCTTACCTTAATAGTCTGAGTCGGAGTCAGAATCCCCCAAATCAGGAGTGAAAACCAGCTCAATGGTTTGTGATGCCCCACTGGGTCCTGGTTGTGCAGTAAGGCCACTCGGTCCTTTCGGTTTTCTAAATTTAACGTGACACTGCCAATAATGACGATCAGGTCGCAAAGAACACGGTTTGTAACACTTCGGGCAAGTTATTTCTAAAGGAAGCACACCATGATTACGCAAAAATTTTAAAGTTTCTTCGTTATTTGTTAAAAATAGTCTAGTAGCCTCGTGCTGGGTAAATTCACAACTAGTACACAGAGTCGCCATCACTAAACTAATGAACTGTCAAGCGACCAAACGGTCACCAGAGGCCAAAGAATGCTTTGTAATTTGAAAATGAGCGGGCTTCACGGATATGCATGAATAACGTTTTTCATCAAGAACCAATGAAATGGTGAGATTATAATGTACCTAGATTCTGATAGGCCAATTCATATTACAGAGCCCGCAAAACGGGGAAAACAAAAAAAATTTTTTTTTTACACATGCACAGTAAGGTCAAGGATAACCACGACTTCGGCGCAATCAGGCGAAAATTATCACAGTGCGCAAAGGGATAGAGCTTAATAGAATAGGAACGAACATACAAAGTAGCAGGAGCTACTCTCCGTGTCACTGTGAAGATAAAAGAGGGACTTAGAAAAAATCTTTATTTACCGTAAGTTAATTTAATTTATTTCGCTCTTATTACGTATTTGCGAGGATAATGTATTGGCAAGAATTAATTTTTTTTCATGTGTTTTACCTGACAAAAATACATATAACAACCAAAGCGCTGGGTGGGATTATCACGAAAAATTACCAGTTTTTATAGTTTTTATAGGAAAAATTTATTTTAATGATTTTACTATTCTTAAAATATTTTATTTTTCCTTGTTTCCTTTAATCACTGGGCTATTTTCCCTTTTGGAGTCCCCGGGCTTATAGCATCCTGCTTTTCCTAGGGTTGTAGCTTAGCAGTTAATAATAATAATGATAATACAGTTTTGGTGGACTAGGCTAGGAGGAAAATCACTGGGCAAGAGGTCGTTCCTTAATGGGGGATGGCTAGTTTAGTGCCATCTCTATACCTCATGTAGTGCTCTGTAAGCATTACCTATTGGTCTTTGTAGCATTCCTTCTACCCCCAGCTGCACTTGTTTTATTCCCATGTACTGTACTTCTGTTTCCTGCTTCCTTCTTGAGTGAGTATATTTCCCTTTAATTTCTAGCCAAATACACGAACCATATAATTTTCATGCTCGGTATCTTGTGTTTTATGCATTTATAACCATGAATATTGGGGAAAACCACCCGTGTATGAGTTTTCTTATCCCTTTTATGAAAACAATTATGGGGGATCCCAGTGGAAACCAGGATTTTGGGTGGAGAAATGCTAAAAATGTGTGATTTGCATTAATAATAATGGTTAGTAATGTGTAATAAATGCAATATAACCAGCTGGAAAAATATGTGATTCATGTATCATGATTATCTATGGTATACTGTAATTCATATCACATCCCTCAGATGCTTTTTGTTCAGCCATAGGTTACTTCGCTCACAAAATAAACACAATTTGATGCTATTTTAGTAAGCAGTCTACCTGTGTTTCTACTTTAGCTGGCAGTCTGCCTATAATATTCTATTGTTCCGTAACTGGAATACAAACCACGCTATTTAATAGGGGTATTACTTTCGTGCGTTTATGCTCTTGGTGCTGAGCGGTCACACTTGCAGCTACGCTCAAGGGGCTGGGCAGCTGCAGGAGCTCCTCTTCGGAGGGTTTCTCCTTATGGTCAGCTTGTTGATCCAACGGCCCTAAGGGGCGCCTTCATCAGTTCTTCTGGTCTCTTCTACGAAGTGTTCTCCTCTCTCGTTCGCGAGTGTCTCTCGTTCGCGAGAGTGTCTCTCGTTCGCGAGAAGGACACTCATAGAGACTCCTCTTCGGAGGACTCCCCTGCTGTTGTTGCTGATGTTGCTGAAGGCTCAGTTCCCTCCTCCGAACATCCTTCAAGGGGGCAGCTGAGTCCAACGGTCTCTCCTTCGAGTGTCTCTCCCCCTCGGGGGAGTTCACTAACAGAGACTCCTCTTCGGAGGACTGATGATGGTGCTCCTGTTCGTGGTCGTCTTCATCTTCAGCCGCAGAGGATCCTCCTCGACGAGAAAACACCGTTACAGCTGCTTCGCTAGACCTTTCGGCAGATCGTTTGCGATCTCCGACACCTGCTAGACCTTCTTGTCTTCCATCTCTGTTCCTGGACGCAGATGCGCAGTGGGCGCCACTCCACCCCGTTTTCCGACAGGCACCGGTCCCTTCGGGGCTAAGGGCTTATCTCACAATGTGAGTAAGTCCCTTAGGGCCAGGTTTTTACATGTGCAACCTCGTTCTCCTGCGCGCTTGCGTGCAGTAGTTTGCAAATACTCTCCTGCTGTGGACCAGTCTTCTGCTGAATCAACACTCCAGCGATCTCCTGTAGCTGAGTCTCGCCGTAGATCTCCCGATTGCCAACGCTTCTGGTATCTTCTGTGCGGCTACGTGCCTTGTGCACCAATGGTCTCCTGAACGCCTAGGGTCGCCTGCTCGCCGGCGAACATCTGATCGCCCTTTTCTGATGTGCGCAATGCGCACCAACGTTCGCCCTCGCGCCCACGATCTCCGGATCTGGGCGCAGGCAAGGAGTTTATTCCTTCGCCTCCTCGCCGACAATCTCTCTAGTTCTGCACCCTCGCTGATATCTTCTGGCCACGCAACTACGCGCCTACGATCTACCGGTTCCTGCCTCGTCGCGCGCAGTTCAAGAAGTTCCTACTCTGGCGCACAGGCACTCACAGGTTCTTCTGGACTCGCAGCGCCCTTCTGGAGTTTCGTGCCAAGCGCGCCCACGTGCGGTTCCAGTTCCAGCGCGCCAACGCGCCAACGCGCCAGCACGCTTCCACTTCACACCGCTCCGCCCAGGAGACACCTAAGCTAGCGCACGGGTGCTCACAGGCATCCCTGGGCTCTCCTTGCGCGCCAGCGATCTCCTAAGCGCCTGCGCGCGAGCGTTTTCAACGCGCCAACGCTTCAATTGTCGTAGGTTTCCTACGCGCCCACGCGTTAACTCTCCTGTACGCGATCGGTCGCTACGCGCCACCGCTCGCCAAAGCGCCACCGCTCGCCAACGCGCCACCGCCCCATCGCTCGCTAACGCGCCTTCGCCCGCTTAAGAGCCATCGCTTCAATCGTCGTAGGTTTCCTACGCGCCCACGCGTTAACTCTCCTGTACGCGATCGGTCGCTACGCGCCACCGCTCGCCAACGCGCCACCGCCCCATCGCTCGCTAACGCGCCTTCGCCCGCTTAAGAGCCATCGCTCGCCAAGAAGCGCCATCGCTCATCAACGCGCCATCGGTCTCCCGGCCGCCTGCTCTCGCCCTTATGACTGCGCGCCCACGCACCCGCGCACATGCGCACCACTGTTCGCCCGCGCACCCGTGCACATGCGCACCCATGTTCGTCCGCGTGCCCGCGCACATGCGCACCCATGTTTGCCCGCACGCACCCATGTTCGCCAAGATGCGCTATCGCTCGTCAACGCGCCATCACTCGCTGACGCGCCATCACTCGCTGACGCGCCATCACTCGCTTACGCGCCATCGGTCTCCCGACCTCCAGCGCTTCCCCTTATGACCGCGCGCCATCACTCGCTTACGCGCCATCGGTCTCCCGACCTCCAGCGCTTCCCCTTATGACCGCGCGCCCACGCACCCGCTCGCGCCCGCGCACATGCGCACCCATGTTCGCCCACGCGTGAACCAACGGTTTTCCATCGCGCGAGCGCCAGCGCGATTTCGTCTGCGATTCCTGTCGGGTTTTGCAACACGGGCAACCTGGCGAGTCTTCTGGAGCGCGAACTTCCAGATCATTGTCGGCACGATCTCTCACCTGTAGACGCAAAGCAGCGCACATGCAGGAGCAGGAAGAAGCTTCAGAGAGGTCTGGGCAACATTCTTCTCCTTTTCACGCAGGCCCCATCATCTCTATTCCTCAGGATCGTCCGATCCCCTTCCCTCCAGCGGGAGTCACTGACACTGCGTCTGTCAGCCGTCAGCAGAGGAGGTACTGTACTTCGAGATCATGGGGGAACCTGGTTTAGCCCTTCCTCTCCACCATTTTGTGGAAGGGGCTTAGCAGGGAGTTTTTCTCTGGTGAAATTCTCCGCCCGGCAGGTGACATTCTCGACTTCGGAGATCTTAAGCCAGGAGAAAGCCGCAAAGTGTGCCATGCAGGCCACTTCGTGGCTGGTCGTCTGGCTTGGATCTCTGGGCATCCTGTTGCGATCTGAGAATTTGTCCAAGGAGAGCTCCAGGAAGGTCATGGAAACTTTCCTCCTCTCAGGCACGAGCACCATCGTTTCCCGGCTCACCAAGTTTCGAACTTGTGGGCAAACTCGATGTTGAAGCATTGAGATGCAGTGACCGAGAGGGTCCTCTCAGAAGTCCCAAGCATGGATGTCGGCAAGCTCAGACACTCTTCCATCCTTGGAAAGACCTTGTTTTGAGCCCAAGGACGGGGAACGGACAGCTGAGAGGTGGAGAAAGTCGAATCGCGATTCGCTCCTCCAAAGGCGCTTACATCCAGACCCTATAAGCCTCCAGCACCTCAACAACAACAGCCTCGTCAGCCTAGGACATCGGAACCGGCCCCGGCAACTAAGACAAGGTGTCTAAACAGCAGCCCCCTCCTGTCAGAGACAAGAAGGGCGAGAAGTCCTCCTGGGGAGGCAATAATCCTAGAGGGAGCGGCCGAGGCCGCAAACGCTAGGATTGTCAACCCCCCTGCAGGGTCCCCAGTGGGGGGATGCCTAAGGCTGCGCGTTCAGGTGGCAGCAACTCGGTGCCGATTCCTGCACGATCTCCGTGATCTGCCAAGGATATTGTGTCCCGTTCTTTACATCTCTACCTCCACTGACAGCGAATCCAGTGTCGCTGAGCTCCTATGCCATAGGATCGGCAAAGGGGCTAGCCCTTCGGGCAGAAGTCGAGACCATGCTCTAGAAGGATGCTCTCCAAAAGGTCATGTCTCCCCCCCCCCTGGCTTCTTCAGTCGACTCTTTCTTGTAAGAATGCGTCTGAAGGCTGGAGACCTGTCATCGACCTCTCAGCCCTGAACAAGTTTGTCGAACAAACTTCGTTCAGTGTTAAACAGCAGAGTCGATCAGGCTTGTAGTGAGACCACAAGAATTCATGTGCACACTGGATCTGAAGGACGGGTACTTCCAGATCCCAATCCATCCGTCTTCCAGGAACTACTTGAAATTCAGCTTAGACAATAAGATATACCAGTTCAAGGTGCTGTGTTTCGATCTCTCCACAGCACCGCAGGTGTTCACCAGAATGTTCACCCTGATATCTTCATGGCCACACAGGAGCGGCATCCGTCTCCTTCGCTTTCTGGATGACTGGCTAACCCAGGCAGTCCGGGATCGACCCTTCTTCGACACCGAGACAAGCTTCTGGGACTTTGCCAAGATCTAGGGATCATGGTAATTCTCGAGAAGTCTTCTCTGCTTCCATCTCAAGAACTGGGATATCTAGGCATGATATTAGACTCCAATCTCCAAGCCTTCCCATCAGATGACGGGATAGCAAGGCTGAGGAGAGTCGGAGAACCTTTCCTCAGACGAGGAGAGCTTCCAGCCCAATCTTGGTTACGCCTCCTAGGTCACCATTCCTCCTTGACCAGGCTAGTTCCAAACGGCCGCCTCAAGATGAGATCCCTGCATTGGCGGCCCAGGTCCCGGTGGAATCAAGACAGCGATTCTCCGGACATTCTGGTCCCTTTGTGACCTGCGGAACGAATGGACCTGCAGTGGTAGTTGACCTACGGAAACCTTTGCTAGGGAATGGATCTTCTCGTCCTTCCCCCGCATTTGATGCTGTTCTCAGACTCGTCAAAACAAGGAGGGGGGGGGGGGGCGCACGTTCTGAATCAGGACTATGGTCAGAACCAGAAGGGTACCTCCACATCAATCTGCTAGGAATGAAGCCCGTATTCTGGCCGTTCAACACTTCCAACAGACCCTGGCGAGTCACTCCGTGAACGACAACTCCACAGTAGTGGCTTTTTTCAACAAGCAGGGAGGTACCTTTATCATAACAGCTTTCTCATCTTGCAGTAGAGATACTGAGATGAACCAAAGTCCACTCAATACCCTATCGGCTTGCTTCATTCCGGGCAAAGGAATGTGCTCTCCGACAGTCTGAGCAGGGCCTCACAGATAGAGAGTACCGAGTGGTCTTCGGCCCCCCCTGTAGCCAACAAGTCCTGACCTTGTGGATCTGTTTGCGACAGCCTTGAATTTCAAGCTGTCGCTGTACTACTCCCCAGTCCCAGACCCCAAGGTACTCTGGCAAGATGCCTTCCTACAACGGTGGGACAACATCGACGTCTACGTCTTCCCACCGTTCTGTCTGTTGAAAAGGGGGCTCAACAAGACCAGACTATCTGTCAACCTGTTGATGACTCTGATAGCTCCGCTACGGCATCATGCAGAGTGGTTCCCGGAGCTTCTGCATCTCCTGACGGAACTCCTGAGAGAGCTTCCCCCATGACACGAGCTACTCAAACAACCACACTGCAACATTTACCACAAGCCGTAGCATCGCTTCGGTTTCACGCCTGGAGACCATCCAACATCTCCTCACAGAGAGAGGCGTTCCGCAACAAGTTGCGGACCGGATGTCTCGACACCTGCGAAAGTCATCCGCAGGGGTCTACCAGGCGAAGTTAAGAGTCTTCTGTGGTTGGTGTCGTGGGAGAGGTACCTCTCCCCTTGATGCCACTATTCCAGCAATAGCGTAGTTATTGTATATCGGCAGGAGGAAATGCGCCTTTCGCTCTCGGCGGTGGAAGCCTATCGCTCAGCCTTAAGCCTGGCCTTCAGGCTGAAAGGAGACATTTCCTCCTCGCTGGATCTTTCTTCGCTCATACGAAACTACGAACTTACCTGCCCCCAGTCGGAAGTGAGACCTCCTCCATGGAACATGGTTCGGGCTCTTAGGGCCTTTAAGAGATCTCCTTGCGAACCATTACGCCAGGCTTCTGATCGCCACCTGTCTTGGAAGACGGTGCTCCTGCTCGCTCTGGCCTCGGCCAAGCGTGTCAGCGAACTTCATGGTCTCTCGTACGACGTCGCCCATTCAAGAGGATAGGTGGAGTTAACGTTCAGGTTCGTCCCTGAGTTGGTTACTAGACTCAAAATCTTGGAGTCCCGGACCTTTGGTTCGACTCCTTCAGGATTTCGAGTCTCCGTTCTGTAACAGATGACCCAGACCTTCTCCTTCTATGCCCAGTAAGGAGTCAGAGGGGTTATCTTAAAGAACATCTGCAGTACGTCCTCACGTGCAAGCCCTGTTTGGGAGCACAGGGAGGACGGAGAGGAGGGTCATCAAGAATGCCTTTTCAGCCTGGATTCAAAGGGTCATCTATCACGCCCTGAATCCAGACCCTCCTCCGTCACGTCGCCTTAGAGCACACAATGTCAGAGGCATCGCAACGTCCCTGGCCTTCAAGAGGAACTACTCTGTGACGCAGGTGCTACAAGCTGGAGTCTGGAAGCGTCAAACGACCTTCACAGCCCACTACTTGCAGGACGTGACCCACAGGAGCCTCGATACGTTTTCTATCGGCCCTGTGCTGGCTACACAACAGCTGGTCTAACCTCAGGCTCCTTAATGGACAGGTAGCAGAAGGTTGAGGGCATTGTTACCCAGTTTTAGACTGCATGAATGAAAGAAGTATGTCTGGCCCTTACTTCTTTCTTCATCCTCCCCTCTCTTGGGGAAAGCAGCATCCTGGGTTCTCTGCATAGCTGACCTCAAACCTCTGCAGGTAAACCATGCTTCCTTGTGTTCCTAGTATTAAGTTAATACTGTCGCGTCCCCTATACCCTGACGAGGTGGTATTGGGAACGTCCTAGCCTAGAATTCCATCTAAAGGACTTCAGGTCGACTTCCTAGGACAAGTCACACTTCTTCCCTCCACACACAAGCTTATGTAGGCCACACGTTTCTTGCGTAGCAAGAAACTTGTGAGGTGCAGGGACTCTTTTTTTCGAGTGCTGCTCACTCGGATTCTGAGTCCCCGGGTAAGCCAAAGCCAGTAAGGCTGGGGACTTTCCACCCTACCTAAAGGTAAGTCACCCTATGTTAATAGTGTGGTTTGTATTTCCTTTTACTTTCAATTGTTTTTAGCATTTCGGTTCATAAAATATTCTGTTCATTGCCTGCCTTAGTTCAACCTTAAAGCTAGCTCTAGCATAGGTTAACATTCCAACATATTTTGTCTTTAAGTTAGGAATGACTTGAATATTGCAAGATATCTCAGCATTTTTTATACTGGTACTGTGTTCCTGGTAAGCTTTTGCTCTTAATTTTGATAAATACTGTATTGTCAAAGCACTAAAACCATTGAATTACATCATATACATAAAACTTATTACATGCAGTGGCTCTATTATTAGTTTCATTTTTGATTGTTTGCAGAAAAATAACGATGAATGCAAGTGCCGAAGAAAAACCAAGCGAGGAGCATGTTACAGAAAAAACCCCAATGAAAGCAGAAGCAGGAGAAACTTCACCAGAGGAGAAGTAATGTATATTCCTATTGTGTGATGATATTGACAAATTTCAGATTTTCATGTCATTTTAAAATGAGAATTTACTTTTTTAGCTTATTTTCTTGCTACTTCATGCTTTGCTAGGATATAGTGATGAGGATTTTACTTGGTTAATGCATTGCTTGAAGTTATTGAATGGCTTCTGAATCGAGATTTTGACTTCATTTATTAGAGTAACTGAAGAGTATCAGTGTTGAAGGTGGTGTGCTTTTTATTGACTTACTTTTCATTGAGCTGAATTTTGTTTTATGCAATTAGCAAAAGTTATTGTTAGACCAAATTTCAAATTAGGAAGCTAATGTGGAATGGGTCCTTTTGTTTCCTTCTTTAATGTTACTTGCATGATATTTTACATAATAGACTATAAGTAATCATTAAAGCTATATTACAATATTTATAATAGATGATGTACATTAAAAAAATAATATGACTACCTTTTTGCAATACACTGTAACAAAAATAAATTAAATGCTATAACACATAAAACCTGGCATGTACTTATGAAAGAACATTAAAGTCAATGTGCTCAACTTTCTTAGGCCCTATCATCACCCATTGGTAGGGCTATTTTAAGTATTCTATAACAATTGGTAGGGCTAGTTAAAGTACTCTATAACAATTGGTAGGGCTAGTTAAAGTACTCTATAACAATTGGTAGGGCTAGTTAAAGTACTCTATAACAATTGGTAGGGCTAGTTAAAGTACTCTATAACAATTGGTAGGGCTAGTTAAAGTATTCTATAATAATGGGTAGGGCTAGTTTAAGTATTCTATAATACTTGGCAGGGCTAGTTAAAGTATTCTATAACAATGGGTAGGGATAGTTAAAGTATTCTATAACAATTGTTAGGACTGTTTAAAGTATTCTATAAAAATTGTTAGGTTTAGTTAAAGTACTATATAACAATCACAATAGAAATGAAATTACAGTTTGATTTGTTCTGGCATGAATACAAACCTTCATCCTTTAATAAGAGTATGATTTTAGTGAAGCTGGAAACTTGGCTGTTAAGATTATAATGAGGTGTCTGTTGTTACTGGAAGACGGCAGCAAAGCCACTTCCCCCTTCACCTCACTGAATAGCAGCTTTGATTTCAGCTGCCAGTGCATATTGACATACTCTCAGCATCTCCTAAACTTGGCTAATTTAATTCTTTTTCCTTTTTCAGACATGTTAGTGAAGTGTATTAGCATGGAGAAACCAAAGGTAGACGTGGACTTGCCAATTATAGTTGCGAGACCTTCATAGGTAGAGGTTACTGTATAATTGTTTGCAAGCTTCTCCCTGTGTGAAATGTAGGTAGTGGTCGTCCTCCCAGTGGTAGGCGTATGGCAGTACAGTAGCTGCTTCTGGGGATTCCTCACCAGTGTGAGCCTACCATTACCCACGAGAGCTTACCTATAGCAAACAATCACAATACTTTGGTCCTTCCCCTTTTACCTCATGGCCAAGATTACGAGTATACTGTATCTCATCATAGTTCCCCTACGTGCAGTCACGCACCTGGGTTCAAAGACTCAATTGTTCCTAAGCTTCCACAAGATCTCGCTTTTAGCGAACAAGCATAAGACTTTGGTCTTTTTCATGCCAATATGTCTTTAGTACGTCAGTGAGCACAAGATTTTTACCATGCTGTGTCTCGCCAGCATGCTCAGTATGCCTAGTCCAAGCGTGCATCCAGCCTTGAATTGGCAGGTAACCATAGAGTGTTAGCTCACGATCGTGCCCATGATAAAGTCAATGCTGTGCCGAGCATGTGATCTTATAATCCTCTCTAAATTCCTCTTTGGTTCACCAAGGGTAGCGGATGCCTCGATATTGGAAGTTATTCCAGTATGCCCACTCGTCACTGAGGATGTTTGCATGTTATAGATAATAGTACACCCTTACTAGTTAATGCGTGTTAATATTGACGCAATACCTTCACAGTTAAAGACGAGACAATTGTGTCTCTTGGAAAGAAAGTTTCGTGAGGAATATCTCCTTTGGAATACTGCTGGTTTCAGGACAATCACTCCACTAATAAGAAGTGAAATATAGTTATATACAGTAGGTTCTTTCTTATTAGGCCCCGGTCCCTGGGAAGTCCTCCAGTCCACGCCCAGTATAAGTTAGCACATTCTCAAGAAGGGGAGTGGATTCAAGACACTTTTTGGGCTCAGGTCCAGGAACTCTCTCCTATATCATGCACCTTTGAAAGTTTGCATGTGTGAAGTTTCAGGCTATTGGTAACACCGGAACCACGATTCCAGGGGAGATCCTGTACTGAACAAAGTACAAATCCTCGACACTCCTTTCTCAGAAGGAGGACTGGATAGAGAGAGGAAGGATAGGAGAACACAATGAAAAAATAGGCATGAACGTTGTACAGTACTAAGGAGAGCCTTCCCTGTTACCCTTGAGTTAAGCCCTCTTATGCTCAAAAAGGCTAGAACTTAGGCTTCTTTAAGATAGTTGAAGGATGACCATGGCAGTCCTTCAGTGGCACAAGATTTGCTCCTATTGTCTAATGATAGCATGGCAACCAGGTTGGTATTCAAGATGAAGAATTATAACTCTAGGGAAGGGGAACGTTCCAAATACCAGCCAGGTTCAGTTTTTGGTCAGAAAAGAGGTTCTGCTAGACAGTAGCAGCCCTCTCCAGAGTACAGTGATTTGTCTTCAGCCACCAGACAAGAAGATTCGATTGACACTCTAGTCTCATCTACATCAGATTTAGGTCCCACATTGACCAAAGCATTTAAACAAAAAACCAAACACGGTTAAGAATAATAAGTGTCGCTACCTAGAAATCCCAAACAGACAAATATAATACTGAACTTGGGAGCAGGGATCTCTAAAATGTCGGACATCTTCCAAAAAACACAAAACAACACAGAGCAAAACAAAACACGTCTGACCAACACAAGTGCTGAGGAGAAATGAGGATAGGGGGTGGGGAGATCTAGGGGTGGAGAGGGTTAGTCGTAGTAGGAGGCACAGACGGGTGTAGGACGGCACCTCGTTGTTCCAGGGGATGTTGATGAAGGAGAAGTCCAATTAGAGAGGGACCTTTGATCATGGTTCTATCATGCCCCTGTTTTCTATACCGACACTCAAAAAGTAAGCGAGCTAGGTTTATTCCTGGAATTTCATGCATCTCTTTTTCTCTGGTATATTCAGCAGTAATTATGCCTTAGAAATGGTGCTAGAGGAGTATTTCACGGAGCGACACAGGTCGAGCCCAGAAATAGATTTTTCCTTCGTCAAGATCCCTTTTATAGTACTGTACATACCCATGTATCCTTTTTAAAATTTTAGTGGTTGAAGTCACATGGTTACAGAGTACAATAGATTGTTATGATTGTACAACTATGTAACAGTTTTTATAAATGACAAATTCACTTTTATTTCAACAGATGGGGATATGATTTATATCCTGAAAGGAGAGGAGAGAAGTACAAACCATCTTTGGCTAGAATAGCGTGGTTGGGAGAAGGAAGAGAAAATATTGACAAGATTAAATGTGAAAGAAATGTATGGAGTTGTGTCCAAAAAAGTAAGTTATTTCTTAGATATCTTTCCTCATTTTCATTTCTAAAGAAAATTTTAGATGAATATAAGGAAGAATCATTTTTTTTGTCCTGATTCTTTTGTCATAAATGATAAAGTAGGCTGGGGAATGATCAGTCTGGTAGAGATGGGGCAAGTATATTGAAGTGGCATGGTTATAACTAGTAGGAAGGCCTAGAATGTCATGGAAAAATTTTAATGATAGTGACTTGTCTCTGATAGAAGGGCATCCAGGGAAGAGTGCATGTACAGTAATAGCCCAGAGTGAAGAGACCTCCACCATGTAAAAGAAAACCTAGCTGTAAAGACTTTGAAAATGAGTAAAGAGGGTTAGCAACTCTTTTATATGGTTTTGTCTTTCATTGGACGAATTATATCTAATGACATGGTCCCTGTTTTGGGTGAGGTATACAGTAGGGTGTACTAATGGTTCCTTGCTATGTTCTTTTTGCTTCCCTTGAATTATTTGTATATATGTAAATTTATTCAGTTTTTAATGTCTTCACTCCCTTGGCTATCCAACTTTATCCTGCGCAAGTTTCCACCCATTTTCAAATAAATAGTTTAGTTTAGTCTTATGAATCTAGAGGTGTGATTTAAATATTTGATGAAACCATATAATTCTAGTAATACACTATTATTATTATTATTATTATTATTATTATTATTATTATTATTATTATTATTATTATTATTATTAATATTATTATTGTTTATTTATTTATTTAATTATTTATTTATTTATTTATTTATTTATTAATAATCATTATTTATTTATTATTATTAATTATTATATTCTATTATTATTATCATTATTATATTTTATTATTATTTTATTATCAATCTTATTATTTCATTATTTTTGTTATTATTTACTATAATTATTATTAATTTATTATTAGTATCATTATTTTTCAATATTAAACTTAGCCGGTGATCATATAGCTGCAACTCTGTTGCTCGACAGAAAAACCTACGGTCAAAATACGCCAGCGATCGCTATGCAGGTGGGGGTGTACATCAACAGCGCCATCTGTCGAGCAGGTACTTAGTACTCCAAGCAAACAAAGAACCAATTTTCTCTCTGTCGGGCTACCGGCAAGACCTACTAATACGCTGTTACTAACTGGATTTGTTTTCACAACTATTTGGTGAAGTACACTATTCTAGTTTTGAACTCGTTTTGGATAGATTTAATTATGGTGACAAAGAGAGTATGGACTCTCTTTCACTTTTCAATGGCCGACCCTTCCCTTAGACGGAAGTGTGTTTAGGTTTTTAGTAATTTTGCTTAACACGTTATAGATCTATATATTTTATATCTCTCCGCCTTTATTAGGCCTCTTCGATTAACTTTCCATTTATTATAAACATATTAAAATAAATTTTTATGCTTTGTTTATATGCGACCTTTCCTGATAGTAGGTGGTCCTAACTTGGAACCGAAGTTAATCAACGTTGAGCCCATTATATCGTACAGTGATACCTCGGTAGTCGAACGACTCTATACTCGAACAATTCGGAGTTCGACCAAAATTTTCGAGAAATTTTTGCTGCGGTGCTCGACCAAAAATTCGGTACTCGACCAGCCGAACACGTGACGACCGCATGGGCTTTGTGATGATCGCGCCATCTCGGCCACTCTCGCTTGTTCGGGAAGCATCAGTTCTCTCGAGAGCGTCACTCAGACAACGCGCGATCAGCATTCGTTGTGATTTAGTGATTTTCAGTGCTTTTAATTGCTTTTTTAGCTTTCATAATGAGTCCCAAGAAAGTAATGAGTGTTAAGGGGAAGGAGAAGAGGAAAACAGTGCGAACAACGATCGAGTTGAAGAAGGAAATTATAGCGAAATATGAGAATGGTGTACGAGTGTCCGATTTAGCGGTAGAATACGGAATGGCGAAGTCGACCATTTCTACGTTTTTAAAGCATAAAGAAATGATTAAGAAGGCGAATGTTGCAACGGGAGTTACGGCGGTAACTAAGCAAAGGCCACAAGTGATTGAGGAGATGGAAAAGTTGCTTTTAATATTTATTAAAGAAAAACAATTGGCCGGGGAAAGTGTTAGTGAAGCGTTCATTTGTGAAAAAGCGTTGCATATCTATGAAGAATTAGTGAAGAAAAGTCCGAGTACCAGTGAAAGTGATTCATTTACATTTAAAGCGAGCAGGGGTTGGTTTGAAAAGTTTCGTAATAGAACAGGTATTCATCGTGTTACTAGGCATGGGGAGGCAGCTAGTTCGGATCAAATTGCAGCCGATAAATACGTGGGGGAATTCGATCGGTACATAAATGAACAAAATTTGATCGCACAACAAGTCTTTAATTGTGATGAGACTGGGTTATTTTGGAAGAAAATGCCAGCCAATACGTACATTACCAAGGACGAGACGAAGATGCCAGGTCACAAGCCAATGAAAGATAGGCTAACATTGTTGCTGTGTGCAAATGCAAGTGGCGATTGCAAGATCAAACCCTTGTTAGTGTACCACTCGGACAACCCCCGGGTGTTCAAACGAAATAATATTTGTAAAAGTGCACTACCAGTTATGTGGCGCTCGAACACTAAATCTTGGGTCACAAGACAATTCTTTACTGAGTGGATAAACGAAGTGTTTGCCCCCCAGGTTAAGGCTTACCTCATTGAAAAGAGCTTGCCAATGAAATGTCTTCTGGTTATGGACAATGCTCCTGCACATCCTCCAGGTCTCGAGGATGACTTGAAAGAAGAATACAGCTTTATCAAAATCAAATTCTTGCCCCCCAATACTACTCCCATACTCCAGCCCATGGACCAACAGGTCATTTCAAACTTCAAAAAACTCTATACCAAGGCCCTTTTCAGAAAGTGTTTTGAAGTGACCAGTGACACGAAGTTGACCCTAAAGGAATTCTGGAAGGAACACTTCAGCATCCTCAACTCTGTTAACATGATTGACCAAGCTTGGCGAGGTGTGACCTATAGGACATTGAACTCTGCCTGGCGTAAGCTGTGGCCATCATGTGTCACAGAGAGGGAGTTTGAAGGTTTCCAACCAGAGGCGGGTCCAAGCACTGCTACCCCTGTAATTTCTGATGACACTGATGTCGTTGAGGAAATTGTTGTCATGGGCAGGAGTTTGGGGCTTGAGGTCGACAAGGATGATATTGATGAGCTTGTAGAAAGCCATTCTACCGAGTTGACTGTGGAGGAATTGTTGCACCTGCAACAACAACAGCAGCAGGATCTGATTGTGGAGCAGGAATCTTCAGAAGAGGATGAGGTAAGGGAGGATGTTCCAAGTTCTCTCATCAATGAAATTTGTTCCAAGTGGGCAGATGTGCAGGCTTTTGCTGAAAAATACCACCCAGAAATTGCAGTAGCAAACCGGGCAGTGCATATGTTTAATGATAGTGTCATGTATCATTTTCGAAAAATACTGCAGAGGAGGAAGAAACAATTAACAATAGACCAGTTTTTCACAAAAGAAAAGAAAGCTGCTACATCAAAGCCTGTTTCTCCTCCAAAGAAGAGACAAAGAAGAGAAGAAACCCCCTGAAATAGATCTGCCCACCCTTTCATTGGAGAGAGAAACAACTCCTGAAGGAGAACTACCCCGCCACATCATGGAAGGGGACTCTCCTTCCAAGCAGTAACCTCCCCCTTCCATCCTCTCCACATCCATCCCTGTATGCCATCGAACCGCTGCTCAAAGGTATGTTCACTACAGTACAGAAAATGGTTTAAAATTGTTTTATTTTAGTACAGTAAATGGTTTTAAAATTGTTTTATAGGATTTTCTGACCAATTTCATACACATTTAGATAATTATTGTTGTTTAGGTACACGTTTTATTAATATTTTGGGCCTGTTCGAGTGCTTGGGAACGGAATAGAATATATACCATTATTTCTTATGGGGAAAAAAAATTCGGTACTCGAACAAATCGGAGGTCGAACACGGATCTCGAACGGATTATGGTCGAGTACCGAGGTATCACTGTATTTAGCCTTTAAAGAATTTAAAACTTTTTAAATTTAATGTTTTATGAAAGAATTTCTTTGATAGTCTTTGTACTGTTTTCAAAGATGAACTAACGTTTAGTTTTTTAGACTACGCAGTTGTTGACGTTCAGGACGTTCAACATGCGCTCTATCGATACGATAGAGAGAGTGTATCACGATTTCACTTTGCAGTAAGAGTAAATCGATTCTGACGTTTCGTTCATTCTTTCTTAGCTTAAATGGTTTAAATTCTAAATTAAAGGAACTTTTTATTTGGAAAACCTTTCAGTTTTTTCCTTTAGCCAAGTAACATGTTTTTTTTTGACGATATATAATTGGGCTCTTCTCTCAGGTGCGAAATCAAGAGAGAAAGAGAGAGAGAGATAGAGACGGAGGGAGAGAGAGGAGAAAAAACGTTCCGTTCAAGCGGGTAACGTTGTTCTCGTGTTACTCTCCTCCCTAGTCGCTGTACGGGGAAGAAGGTAAAACGTTTCTAGGGTTTTATTCTTGTCCCCAGGCTATGTGCGGTGAGAGATTGTAAATGTAGTTTATTTGAACTAGTGTTTAGTCTCTTTCCCAGCCACTGAATTCTTTATCTTTATATATGTTTTCTGTTTTTGCTAGTATTAATGAGCTGCATTATACGACTGTTTTCGCAATTACTACCTTTTAATGAAGGGTAGAATTGCGTGTTTCAGGTAGAAATCAGTAAAAGTTTCGATTTCAGTGAAATAAGTGCAAAACAGAAAATCGAAGTGATAAAGTGATATGCGCAAAGTGTTACAGTGTTGCGTCCGAGGGTTCGTCTGTTCGTGCCTGTTGTTCACCTAGTCCGGGACCTCTTGCAAGCTCCCAAGCCCAGGGGAGAAGTAATGTCGAACGACTTATGGGTTCGTCAGGCCTTGATCAACGAACAGACGTTTCCCTCCGTGGTTTCGGGCGTATCTACCCAAGATCGCCCCACCCACACAAAGACGGGAGAGCCCATTTACTTCTCGTCTGCGGAAGAGGTTTCTCGTAAGAAACCATGGACCAAGGTCTCGCAGCTTATTAAGCGCAAGTCGGTCCCTTCCGCGCAAGTCCAACGGCCCAGTTGTAGCCACTGGGTCAGTTCGGACTCGCTGCAGTCTTCTGACGACTGCTCACCTCCTAAGAGAGGCAAAGCGGTACCGCAACAGGCAGTAACACCGTCTGTTGCCGCACCTGCTACTGTAGACCCTAAGTGGTCTTTGCTGCAGACCATGCAGACACAGTTAACATCTTTAATGCAGGACTATCGTGCGGAGAAGGTTGACGCTGCACCCGTTAGCCTACAACCAACCACGGTTGTGCGTTCAGTTGACGCTGAGGCTACCTTCTCCCGCACTCCAGCTGTGAGAGTCCCGCCACCCATGCGCAGTGTACCCTGCCAGCCGCATGTTGACGTTCAGCGACGCACGGAACCCTCCGTTGACGTTCGCGAGTTACAACAACAACCTAAGTTGTTTTGTTTTGACGTGGTGCGTCAACCTCCGCATTCTAGAGTTGTGTTGACTGCTCAGTATAGACAGTCAAAGCAGTCTCTAGTGAACACTGTATGTCCTCACGCACCTGTTGTGGTTGACAGTTCAGTTGTTGACAGTTCACAGACTGTCAAGCAGTTACATGACGTTGCCTTCTGGTCTGCTACTAATGCACCAGTGCTGTATGTCCTCACGCACCTGTTGTGGTTGACAGTTCAGTTGTTGACAGTTCACAGACTGTCAAGCAGTTACATGACATTGCCTTCTGGTCTGCTACTAATGCACCAGTGAGAGACTCACTGAGATAACCTAGCTTTTATCGGACAAGGTTCCTGTAGATGAGAAAGTGCTGTTCTGATATTCCTTTGAGGACTCTGTCATTTGGAGAGGAGCCTTAAGCTGCTTAGCCTCCTATGGACTTTAATTAAATCATGATGATTTTTTAAGGATCTTCGTCCGGATCTTGTAACTGCTGCTCCTCGTTCGCCTAAACGTCAGAACTTACACTAGGCCTAGCTACTTCGAAGCCGTTGTTGTTAAGCTAGTGCTCTCTCGCTCTCCTAGAGAGCGTTACGTTGGCTAGGCGACTGGTTTTTACACCAGGAGGAGTTTTAGGGATACAGCCTTTGATTTCCCTTCTTTTAAACTGGCTTATAGAGCGAGAGTCTGATAGGACACGAGAGAAGTTCTCGGGTTGGGAGTTCATGCCTCTGCCCAGATAGACTTCTCAATTCTGGTAGACTTGCCCTGGCGCCTAGCCAGGAGACGCTCCAAGTTGTTTACAGGTCAACTTCTCAACTTTTGTCGAGCCTTTGAAGTTTTGCTGTACTATTATGTCACACATAACAAGGCTTCCAGGGATGGTAAATGGTTCCGCCTCAGTCGCTAACCCCGTCTGTTGCCACACCTGCTCCCGTAGACCCTAAATGGGCTTTGCTGCAAGATATGCAGTCCAAGCTTGTGTCCTTGATAGAGGACTTAAATGCGGAGAAGAACCTTCTGGCCAACAACCTTCCAACTGGTTGGTTGTGCGCCCTGTTGACGCTGAGGTATCCTACTCGCGTCTGCCAGTGGAGGTGGTTCCTCCACCGATGCGACCCAGTGTGGGTTGCCAGTCGCACGTTGACGTTAAGCGACGCTCGGAGGTGGTTGTTGACGTTCAGTGTGTCACTAGGAAGACGTTCAACAACCAGCACAGGTGACTTGTTGTGACGCAGTGCGTCAACCTCAGCAACCCGGTAGGGTGTTGACTGCACAACCCAGACAGTCTAGACAGTTTCGGGTTGACGCTGTACTTCCTCGCACACCCATGGTTGTTGACAGTTCACAGACTGTGCAGCAGTGCCATGATATTGCGTCCGGCTCCGTCACGCATCCACCAGTGCGACCGGATTCAGCGAGTCAGACGTTGCCCACTCCGTTGCCGTTTCCTCATCAGTTTCGGATGAGGAACCCTCTGATGAGGACGTTGCTGAACAAGACGATCAACCCCCAGCCCTGCTATCCATCCAGAAGATGCTGAAGAAGGAACGCTGCCCAGTCAGGCTGTGGATGAGTCTGGTAGGGACACTGTCATCCGTGGATCAATTTGTGTCACTAGGAAGACTACACCTCCGTCCTCTTCTATACCATCTAGCTTTTCACTGGAAAAAGGACAAGACGCTAGAAGGGGTCTCGATCCCGGTTTCCGGAAAGATAAAGTCTTGTCTGACTTGGTGAAAGGACTATATCAACCTTAGAGAGGGTCTTCCCCTGACTGTTCAGACTCCCAACCACGTTCTCTTCTCGGACGCATCGGACGTAGGCTGGGGTGCGACATTAGATGGTAGGGAATGCTCGGGATTATGGAACTCGAGTCAAAGGACAATGCATTTCAACTGCAAGGAGCTACTGGCAGTACGTCTGACCTGGAAAAGCTTCAGGTCTCTCCTTCAAGGCAAAGTGGTGGAGGTGAACTCGGACAACACCACGGCTTTGGCGTACATCTCCAAGCAAGGAGGGACCTACTCTCTGACATTGTACGAGATCGCAGGGGACCTCCTCATCTGGTCAAAAGATCTAGACATTTCACTAGTAACGAGGTTCATCCAAGGCAACTTTAATGTCATGGCAGATTGTCTCAGTCGGAAGGGACAAATAATTCCAACAGAATGGACCCTCCACAAGGATGTATGCAAGAGATTTTGGGCCACCTGGGGCCAGCCAACCATAGATCTCTTCGCAACCTCGATGACCAAGAGGCTCCCAATAATTTGCTCACCAATCCCGGACCCAGCAGCAGTTCATATAGATGCCTTTCTACTAGATTGGTCACACCTAGATCTATATGCATTCCCTCCGTTCAAGATTGTCAACAAGGTACTGCAGAAGTTCGCCTCTCACGAAGGGACAAGGTTGACGCTAGTTGCTTCCCTCTGGCCCGCGAGAGAATGGCTCACCGAGGTACTTCGATGGCTAGTAGACGTTCCCAGAACACTTCCCCTAAGGGTGGACCTTCTACGTCAGCCACGCGTAAAGAAGGTACACCAAGGCCTCCACGCTCTTCGTCTGACTGCCTTCAGACTATCGAAAGACTCTCGAGAGCTAGAGGCTTTTCGAAGGAGGCAACCAGAGCGATTGCTAGAGCAAGGAGAACATCCACCCTTAGAGTCTACCAATCGAAGTGGGAAATCTTCCGAAACTGGTGCAAGTCAGTATCCGTATCCTCGACCAGTACCTCTGTAACTCAAATAGCTGACTTTCTCTTATATCTGAGGAAAGAACGATCTCTTTCAGCTCCCACTATCAAGGGTTACAGAAGCATGTTGGCATCAGTCTTCCGTCACAGAGGCTTAGATCTTTCTAACAATAAAGATCTACAGGACCTCCTTAAGTCTTTTGAGACCACGAAGGAGCGTCGTTTGGTTACACCTGGTTGGAATTTAGACGTGGTACTAAGATTCCTTATGTCAGACAGGTTCGAACCGCTACAATCAGCCTCCCTGAAAGATCTCACCTTTAAGACTCTTTTCCTGATATGCTTAGCCACAGCTAAAAGAGTCAGTGAGATTCATGCCTTCAGCAAGAACATCGGATTCTCATCCGAAACGGCTACATGTTCTACAACTTGGTTTTCTAGCCAAACACGAGCTGCCTTCTCGGCCTTGACCAATATCGTTCGATATTCCAAACTTATCGTATGGTTGGAAATGAACTAGAAAGAGTCTTATGTCCTGAAAGAGCTCTTAAGTTCTATTTAAAAACCTTTACGAGGCCCGTCTGAAGCTTTATGGTGTTCAGTTAAGAATCCATCTTTGCCTATGTCAAAGAATGCTTTATCCTATTTTATCAGACTGTTAATACGAGAAGCTCATTCCCATCTGAATGAGGAAGACCAAGCTTTGCTGAAGGTAAGGACACACGAAGTTAGAGCTGTCGCAACTTCCGTGGCCTTTAAACAAAATAGATCTCTGCAAAGTATAATCGACGCAACCTATTGGAAAAGCAAATCAGTGTTCGCGTCTTTTTATCTTAAGAATGTCCAGTCTCTTTACGAGAACTGCTACACTCTGGGACCATTCGTAGCAACGAGTGCAGTAGTGGGTGAGGGCTCAACCACTACAATTCCCTAATTCCATAACCTTTTTAATCTTTCTCTTGAAATGTTTTATTATTGTTTTTGGGTTGTCCTGAAGGCTAAGAAGCCTTTCGCATCCTACTTGATTTGGCGGGTGGTCAAAGTCATTTCTTGAGAAGCGCCTAGATTAGAGGTTTTGATGAGGTCCTGTTGTATGGGTTGCAACCCTTGATACTTCAGATCCTAGGGGTCGCTCAGCATCCTAAGAGGATCGCGAGGCTCCGTAAGGAAGACATACTTAAAAAGGCAGAGTAATTGTTCAAGTCGACTTCCTTACCAGGTACTTATTTATTTTATGTTTGTTATTTTGAATAACTGCTAAAATGAAATACAAAATACTTAGCTCATAATAATGTAAACATGTAATGCTGGTCTCTACCCACCCTCCTGGGTGTGAATCAGCTATATGATCACCGGCTAAGTTTAATATTGAAAAATGTTATTTTTATTAATAAAATAAATTTTTGAATATACTTACCCGGTGATCATATATTAAAGGACCCTCCCTTCCTCCCCAATAGAGACCCAGTGGACCGAGGAGAAAATTGGTTCTTTGTTTGCTTGGAGTACTAAGTACCTGCTCGACAGATGGTGCTGTTGATGTACACCCCCACCTGCATAGCGATCGCTGGCGTATTTTGACCGTAGATTTTTCTGTTGAGCAACAGAGTTGCAGCTATATGATCACCGGGTAAGTATATTAAAAAATTTATTTTATTAATAAAAATAACATTTTATTATCACTATTATTATTTTATTATTATTATTATTTCTGGGCTTGAACCTGTGCCGGCCAGTGAATAAGCTCCTATTAGCACTTATTCTTAGGTAATTTACTGCTAAATATACCAGAGAAAAAATGTAAAGGAGTGCTAGGTTAACTAGCTCGCTCACCTATTGGTGTCGGTATAGAATTGGGCGTATAATCCAGAGGTCCCGCACTATTTAGATTCATCCACGACAAAGACCCCAATAGAGGAGAGCCGTTCAACCTCACTCGGCACCACCAACTCTGCATCCGCTCAGAACCCAACTCCTTTTTAGCACGCCTGTGTTGTAACCCGCTTTTTTGTGCTCTCGTGTTTTGCCTTATTTTTCACTGGATTATGGCTTCTTCATCGGTTTCCCAGGAGACACCGTCTAAGTTAAGTACCAAGCTATGTTTTGCTGTGTTTTGAGCAATCTAGATCGTTTAATATTTAAATTATAGGAGTTTATTCTCTTCGATCATCTCGGTCTTGCTCGATTCCGCTTACAGTTGGTACTCCTGTTTTGAGAGCTTTTAGTTTCACTCGCGGTGTTACTAAGTGTATTATTTTTATTATTAGTTTAAATTTTATATGTTTTATTGTGGATATTCATTATTTAGCGTTTAGAACCCTTGTGGTTCATATTTAGGGCCGATATCAGTTACGTATCGTAGATGGCTTGCCGACCTTCGTTACTGGGCGGCAATTTTATTATATAAGCCATCAGGTTGTTGTCCTTTGGGATTTATTTATTATGTTGCATGCCTTGCCCTAATTTTTTATGTGTATATTTATATATTTTTCAACGCTATTACTTTTATAATGAATATTTGTGCTTATTACTCCGTATGATCTGTTTTGGTAGTGTTTGGGGATCGTCAGTTGGTAGCCCTGCTGCTCCGTATCACGTGATCCTCCCCCAAGCTCCCCCTCTCGCTAGGTGGGTGGCTAGGCTTCTCTCCCCCCTCCCCTAGGGGACCGTTGCCTTCCCTCCTTTTAGAGGGGGTAGTTCAGTGTTTATGGACTTTGTCCTCCGGGTGTCCCGGCGGTTTCGTCTCTGTCTAGACGGGTTGGCCACCGGTCAACAGAGTAGGATCCCGGTGCACCCTATTTTATATTCACCTATCACACTTTTATTATGTTATACGAAACCCTCCGGGTTCTGTTGGCGGTTCTTATCTACAGTTCCGCCCCCCTCTTAATTTATAACAGTTCCTATGATTATATATGATTATATATGACAGATCACTATCCCGGAGTTCCTATATGTATTGGTTTATGGATGTACTTTTATTTCCCGGCCCGGGGCTTAACCTCGCTCCGGGAAATCAGACACCATGTGTCTTAATTCTTTGTTGCATCCTTCTTTATGATCCCGGCCCGACCGGAATGGATAGCTATACTCTAGTCTTAAGTTAGACTTATGTTTAGGCCCGGGTCCTCCGGACCCGCCCCTACTTAAGAGTATTATAGTTAAGCTCTAGTCTTAAGTTAGACTTATGTTTAGTCCCGGGTCCTCCGGACCCGCCCCTACTTAAGAGAATTACAGTTTCTCATATACTATTCTTTTTATAGATGGTGCATTGTCAGACGACGGCCTGTGCGGCTGTTCTTCATCAGCCTTGTGGCCATACCGTATGTAGGTCTCACTCCCTCTGCGGAGTTCAGCTGGAGGACATTGTGGTCTGGCACCCTGATAACTGTATGGTCTGTTTTGACCTCATCACCACCCTCGGATCTGATTCGGTGAGTCCCGTTGGCTATGTTGTCTTTCTAATTATTTTACCTTTTTTGGTATACATACACTATTTAGTAAGATTTCTATGGTCTTGAAGGACCGCCGGGAATCTTCCTTTCTGTAATTCCCACTATTATTTCAGGCATCCCCGGAGCAGAAGACTGCGGCTCGGGCCACACTGAAAGTATGGGTTGGGGGATTTGCCCGAAACGTGAAATCTAAACAGCCTTACGTCCTATCTGAAGACTACTGTGCCATGATCTACCCTAATGCCAAGTCTTCAGCCGCTGTGGCTAGGCATGTTGCGGCACCCATCATTGCCGACATTGATGCCACTATAGCGGGATTCATCGACCAGGAACAAGATCCGTTGGATGCCCCCGGAGATCTGGAAGACAATGTTGCTTCCTTGAACCTGGATGTTGAACCTATGTTGTTGGATGATCCGGATGCAGGTAGGGTGGTAAGTGAGGCAGGTGTTACCGGCGCTGAGATTCCTATCCTCAGCCCCGCTCTTTCTTCTTCATCTGATCTCTCTTCTTTCCATGGTTTTTCTGGGGACCGTGATTCGTCTCATCGATCACACCCGGTTCCCCCCAAAGATAAGTCTATATCTAGAACTTTGCCAAAAGCTCGTAAGCCCCACAAGGCTTCCCATAGTTCCAAGTCAAATACAAACCCGTCATCTAAGGCTTCCGGCTCCTCCTCTAAGTCTCACGACCCGGGAGTACAATCCGCCACTTCTGCTCCTAGCCCGGGCCTTTCCGAATCAGCCATGCTTCGCATTGTGTCGGAGATGCAATCCAAGATTGTGTCGGAAATGCAGGCCAAGATGGACACGATGTTCTCTAACATTGGTCAGAGACTTGGGGCATTAGAGCAGGGTGCTCCAGAGCGAGTTCAAAACTCTCTCATCCCGGATGCCTCTAAGCTTCCGCCGTTTACCAAGAATAACCCTTGGCGCATGGCTCTTCATTCCCCATTCTCAGACGGGATGTTAACATTGGAAGGTCTTGGTACTCGTCCTCTAGAGGATTTTGAATTCTTTCCTCCTGGTCTCGCATTTCCATTTCATGGTTATGCCAGGCTTACCGAGGAAGCTCTGGTTCGGCTGGATAAGGTCCCCAAAGAGACTGTCATTTTCCCAAAAGAACAAGCCCAATCTGTTTGGGCTAGGTTTCTGAATGATATTGGTTGCACCAATACCATGTTGACGCCTCATAAAAGTTCTTTCACAATGTTCTTAATGGACAAGAACACCGTGACTCCATGCGTCAATAAGGTGGCAGAGCTTGCTTTCCAATATGCTCTGGAGGAGAAGCCCTTGCCTCCCATCCGAGAGGTGGATCCGATCTCCCTCCTTCTTCCTTCAGGTAATGAGTGTTGGGACAATGTCCATACCACCTTTACTTCTGGCAAGCTAACAGCGGACTGTGCTTCAGTTATGTTTAGTGAACGGCTTCCCCGTCTCCCGGAATCCCTTATTAAACAGGAGTATGATTCCCGCCTACGTGTTGGTCGAACTTTGAACTTGGCCACGTCTACGGAGTCGATAGCCTTAACTTATGATACTGAGAGTATCTTTAAGTCTCTCAATAAGGCTACTTTGCAGTCGTTATATTTCGATTTATATGACTTTGCTATTGCTAAACGTAGGTGCCGCAAACACGTCCTGGCCGAGGCGACTATTAGGCACGAGCCGAATAAACTTATCCGGTCCTCTTGCTGGGGTTCAAATCTTTTCCCTGAGGATCTTGTGGAGGAAGTCTTGGCAGAGGCTACTAGAGTTAATCAGAGCCTTAAAGCCCGTTGGGGTTTGACTCCTAAGCGGAAATATGATCCCGCAAATTACCAAGCCCGGGGTAGGAAGAAGCTCCGCCCGTATACCTCCACCCAGTTCCGGCAACAGCAGAGTAGTTCGTCCGTTTTCCGTCAGCCTCTTCCTCCATCTCCTGCTGCTCCTGCACAGCCTTCCACCTCTCAGGCTCCTTCATCGGACGACTATGTCACCGTTCTGCTCCCTAAGAGCCAGCTTCCCGGTGCCTCCATCACCTCTCCAGCCTTTAACCAGTCTTATGAGGCTCAAGGCTCTTCCCAGAGTTATAACAGAGGTAGAGGCTACCACCGTGGTTCAAACCAGAACAGAGGTAGAGGTAGATTCTTTCGCAAGGGAAAGAACTTCCGAGGTGGACGTGGAGGCAACTCCTCAAGCCAATACTGAGGTGCAGCGGGTAGGGGGGAGGCTTTATGCCTTCCGCAACAAATGGAGGTTCAGTCCCTGGGCTTTCAGTATCATCTCCAAGGGACTAGGGTGGAGTTGGATTCAAGGACCTCCTCCTCCGAACAGATTTCATCAACATTCCACTCCGGACCTAGTCGAATTTGTCCAGGACCTGTTACAAAAGAACGCCATACAAGAAACGAAACACCTGAAGTTTCAGGGTCGGCTGTTCAGTGTCCCGAAGAAGGATTCGGACAAGAGAAGAGTGATTCTAGACCTATCCCTTCTCAACTTGTCCATTCAATGCGACAAGTTTCGAATGCTTACCGTCTCGCAGGTGCGGACCTTACTTCCCCGTGGGGCCGTCACCACCTCTATCGATCTTACAGACGCCTATTATCACGTCCCGATAGCGAGACACTTCCGTCCGTATCTAGGCTTCCGCCTAGGAAACAAAAATTACTCCTTCAAGGTGATGCCTTTCGGGCTCAACATCGCCCCAAGGATCTTCACAAAGTTAGCAGAAGTTGCTGTTCAGGAACTCAGAAATCAAGGGATTCAAGTAGTAGCCTATCTGGACGACTGGCTCATTTGGTCAGACACCTCCCAAAATTGCCTAAAAGCCACTCACAGAGTCATCCAATACCTTCAATCTCTAGGCTTCCAGATCAACTTCAAGAAGTCCCGTCTTCTTCCGAAATCAAAGTTCCAATGGCTCGGCCTGCAATGGGATCTTATATCTCACACTCTGTGTCTTCCCAAACCCAAGAGGTTAGAGATTGCAATGAACACCAAACGCTTTCTCAAAGACAAAGTAAGTTCCAGACGACTCCAAGAGAGGATCTTAGGGTCCCTTCAATTTGCTTCAGTGACGGATCTACTTCTGAAAGCAAAATTGAAAGATATCAATCGTGTCTGGCGTTCGAGGGCGAACCGGAAGCTCCGGGACAGGAAAGTCCGCCTTCCTCCCATTCTCCGGGAAAGACTTCTACCTTGGACAAGGGCCATCAATCTGTCAAAGTCAGTTCCCCTTCGATTTCCGCCTCCGAAGTTAGTCATTCACACGGACGCATCCCTATCAGGTTGGGGAGGCTATTCTCAGCTCAGGAAAGTTCAAGGTCTTTGGTCTCCCTTATTCCGCCAATTCCACATCAATGTGCTGGAGGCCATGGCAGTTCTTCTAACCCTGAAACGTCTCGCTCCATCCAAGAGACAACACCTTCGTCTGGTTCTCGACAGCGAAGTGGTGGTCCGCTGCCTCAACAGAGGCGGATCAAAATCAGGGCCTCTGAACCATGTTCTAGTAGCCATATTCTCCCTAGCAGCCTCGAACCATTGGCATCTTTCAGCTGTCCACCTGGCGGGAGTCCGGAACGTAGTTGCAGACGCCTTGTCCCGGACCTCCCCTCTAGAATCGGAATGGTCACTCGATCTAAAGTCATTCCGGTGGATTCTCTCTCGGGTTCCGGGTCTCCAAGTGGACCTCTTCGCCACGGAGTCCAACCACAAATTGAGAGTATATGTGGCTCCCAATCTAGACCCTCAGGCCTACGCCACAGACGCCATGTCACAGAATTGGGACATCTGGGAAAGGATTTATCTCTTTTCCCCGGTGAATCTTTTACTGAAAGTCCTAGACAAACTGAGATCCTTCAAGGGACGAGTAGCCTTGGTCGCACCCAACTGGCCCAAGAGCAATTGGTACCCTCTCCTGCGAGAGTTGAGACTACATCCTCACCCGATACCCAATCCGGTTCTGTCTCAGATAGTACAAACACGCATTGTGTACGCTTTCTCAAACATTCAGAGCGCCCTAACTTTATGGACTTCATGAAGTTTGCGGCCATGCATGGTGCCAATATCGATCCTCAAAACACCCTGTTCCTAGAATCAGATAAACGGGATTCCACCATCCGCCAATATGATTCTGCGGTTAAAAAGTTGGCTAAATTTTTGATAGACTCAGACGTACACTGTATGAACTTGAACCTTACAGTCACTTTCTTTAGAACTTTATTAGAATCAGGTCTGGCAGCCAATACTATCACCACTATTAAATCTGCCTTGAAAAAGATCTTCCTAGTGGGTTTTAACATAGACTTAACCGACTCTTTGTTAGCTTCAATTCCGAAAGCCTGTGCCAGACTGAAACCGGTTACTCGTCCTACCCCGGTTACCTGGTTCCTTAATGATGTACTCAAATTGGCTTCTGATACCATTAACAGTTCTTGTGATTACATTCCCCTTCTCAGGAAAACACTTTTCCTGGTGAGTTTGGCTTCCGGGGCAAGAATTTCTGAACTGGCAGCTTTGTCAAGAGACCCGGGTCATATTGAGTTCCTTCCTTTGGGAGAGGTCCTTCTTTCACCTAACAAATTCTTTTTAGCTAAGAACGAAGACCCTCAGAACAGATGGTCCTCCTGGAAAATTGTTCCCCTCACGCAAGATCCGTCTCTGTGCCCTGTTACTACTCTTAGGTCTTATTTATCCCGGACCTCCTCTAACTCCTCGGGGCCTCTATTCGTTAGAGAACAAGGCGGTACCATTACCATTAAAGGGATCAGGCAACAAATCTTGTATTTTATTAAACAAGCTAGCCCTGACTCTTTTCCTCTTGCACATGATATCAGAGCGGTTGCTACTTCGGTGAACTTTTTCACCACATGAATTTTACGGATCTTTCCAGATATACAGGGTGGAAGTCACCCTCAGTGTTCAAGAAACACTACCTTAAACATTTGGAAGCCCTTAAATTTCCTACAGTAGCTGCAGGGAGCGTAGTTACCCCCAGGTAACTCACATGTTAATTCCTTGTCATTTTATCTCTCCCCCTTACCTGCCTCATTTATACCCTATTTGTATTCGTTGGTTTCGCACCTGATTACTATTATTATATTTGTAAATTTTTGACTCCTGAGTATCTGTATATATCATCACTCACGGCATTATTATACCTTACCTTTTTTTGTCAATTGTTCTACCAAGTGGATTTATGTTCTTTTTAAGATACCCTTATAGCTGTTTTTGGCACTCATCTCTGATTAAAGCAACTTGTATTTCCCTTATGCTTATGTTTTTTCCTTTATTTTGCAAGTTTGGTGACATTTCTCTTGTATATATTCACTGGCCGGCACAGGTTCAAGCCCAGAAAAGGGATTTTGACGTAGGAAAAATCTATTTCTGGGCGAGGGACCTGTGCCGCCCAGTGAACCCTCCCAGCTCCTCTCCCTTGGAGTCCCCAAACTTTGGGTGCTAAGGAGTTGGGTTCTGAGCGGATGCAGAGTTGGTGGTGCCGAGTGAGGTTGAACGGCTCTCCTCTATTGGGGTCTTTGTCGTGGATGAATCTAAATAGTGCGGGACCTCTGGATTATACGCCCAATTCTATACCGACACCAATAGGTGAGCGAGCTAGTTAACCTAGCACTCCTTTACATTTTTACTCTGGTATATTTAGCAGTAAATTACCTAAGAATAAGTGCTAATAGGAGCTTATTCACTGGGCGGCACAGGTCCCTCGCCCAGAAATAGATTTTTCCTACGTCAAAATCCCTTTATTATTATTAATTTTGTTTTTATTATTGATGTTGTTATTGTTGTTGTTACAAGCTATGCTATAACCCTAGTTGGAAACGCAAGATGCTCTAAAGCCCAAGGGCTCCAAGAGGGAAAAATAGCCCAATAAAGAAAGGAAACAAGGAAATAAACAAACTAAAAGACATGTAATAGACAATCAAAATAAAATATTTTAACAGTAATAACATTAGATTATATATTTCATATATACATACATACATATACCATGGCACTTCCCCCAATTTTGGGGGGTAGCCGACATCAACAAAGAAACAAAAACAAAAAGGGGACCTCTACTCTCTACGTTCCTCCCAGCCTAACAAGGGACTCAACCGAATTCAGCTGGTACTGCTAGGGTGTCACAGCCCACCCTCCCACATTATCCACCACAGATGAAGCTTCATAATGCTGAATCCCCTACTGCTGCTACCTCCGCGGTCATCTAAGGCATCGGAGGCAGCAGCAGGGCCTACCGGAACTGCGTCACAATCGCTCGCCATTCATTCCTATTTCTAGCACGCTCTCTTGCCTCTCTCACATCTATCCTCCTATCACCCAGAGCTTCCTTCACTCCATCCATCCACCCAAACCTTGGCCTTCCTCTTGTACTTCTCCCATCAACTCTTGCATTCATCACCTTCTTTAGTAGACATCCATTTTCCATTCTCTCAACATGGCCAAACCACCTCAACACATTCATATCCACTCTGGCTGCTAACTCATTTCTTACACCCGTTCTCACTCTCACCACTTCGTTCCTAACCCTATCTACTCGAGATACACCAGCCATACTCCTTAGACACTTCATCTCAAACACATTCAATTTCTGTCTCTCCATCACTTTCATTCCCCACAACTCCGATCCATACATCACAGTTGGTACAATCACTTTCTCATATAGAACTCTCTTTACATTCATGCCCAACCCTCTATTTTTTACTACTCCCTTAACTGCCCCCAACACTTTGCAACCTTCATTCACTCTCTGACGTACATCTGCTTCCACTCCACCATTTGCTGCAACAACAGACCCCAAGTACGTAACTGATCCACCTCCTCAAGTAACTCTCCATTCAACATGACATTCAACCTTGCACCACCTTCCTTCTCGTACATCTCATAACCTTACTCTTACCCCCATTAACTCTCAACTTCCTCCTCTCACACATTCTTCCAAATTCAATCACTAATCGTCCAAGCTTCTCTTCTGTGTCTGCAACCAGTACAGTATCATCCGCAAACAACAACTGATTTACCTCCCATTCATGGTCATTCTCGTCTACCAGTTTTAATCCTCGTCCAAGCACTCGAGCATTCACCTCTCTCACCACTCCATCAACATACAAGTTAAACAACCACGGCGACATTACACAGCCCTGTCTCAGCCCCACTCTCACCGGAAACCAATCACTCAATTCATTTCCTATCCTAACACATGCTTTACTACCTTTGTAGAAACTTTTCACTGCTTGCAACAACCTTCCACCAGCTCCATATAACCTCATCACATTCCACATTGCTTCCCTATCAACTCTATCATACGCTTTCTCCAGATCCATAAACGCAACATACACCTTACCTTTTGCTAAATATTTCTCGCATATCTGCCTAACTGTAAAAATCTGATTCATACAACCCTTACCTCTTCTAAAACCACCTGTATTTCCAAAATTGCATTCTCTGTTTTATCCTTGATCCTATTAATCAATACTCTACCATACACTTTTTCCAACTACGCTTAACAAACTAATACCTCTTGAATTACAACACTCATGCACATCTCCCTTACCCTTATATAGTGGTACAATACATGCACAAACCCAATCTACTGGTACCATTGACAACACAAAACACATATTAAACAATCTCACCAACCATTCAAGTACAGTCACACCCCCCTCCTTCAACATCTCAGCTCTCACACCATCATCCATACCAGACGCTTTTCCTACTCTCGTTTCATCTTGTGCTCTCCTCACTTCATCTATTGTAATCTCTCTCTCATTCTCATCTCCCATCACTGGCACCTCAACACCTGCAATAGCAATTATATCTGCCTCCCTATTATCCTCAACATTCAGTAAACTTTCAAAATATTCCGCCCATCTTTTCCTTGCCTCCTCTCCTCTTAACAACCTTCCATTTCCATCTTTTACTGTCTCTTCCATTCTTGAGCCAGCCTTCCTCACTCTCTTCACTTCTTTCCAAAACTTCTTCTTATTCTCTTCATATGAATGACCTAATCCCTGACCCCACCTCAGGTCAGCTGCCCTCTTTGCCTCACGTACCTTGCGCTTTTTTCCACATTTTTCTCTTTATATTTTTCATACTTCTCTATACTATTACTCTGCAGCCATTCTTCAAAAGCCCTCTTTTTCATTTCCACTTTTACCTTCACTCCTTCATTCCACCATTCACTGCCCTTCCTCATGCTGCCTCCAACAACCTTCTTTCCACACACATCACTTGCAATCCCAACAAAATTTTCTTTTACTAACTTCCACTCCTCCTCTAAATAGCCAGTTTCTCTTACTTTCACTTCGTCATATATCATTTTCAACCTTTCCTGATATTTACTTTTTACCCCCGGTTTTATTAGCTCTTCAACCCTCACTACCTCCCTTTTACATCCACCTACTCTATTCCCCCACTCTTTTGCTACAACCAATTTTCCTTCCACCAAAAAATGATCAGACATACCGTTAGCCATACCCCTAAACACGTGCACGTCTTTCAATCTTCCAAACATTCTTTTAGTTATCAACACATAATCCATTAATGCCCTTTCTACTACTCTTCCATTTGCCACTCTTACCCATGTACAGTATACTTATTTTTATCTTTCTTTTTGAAAAAGCTATTACTTATCACCATCTCTTGCTCAACACACACATCTACCAGTCTCTCACCACTCTCATTTTCTCCTGGTACGCCATACTTCCCAATGACACCTTCTACCTCTCCAGCGCCCACTCTAGCATTTAAGTCACTCATGACAACTACATAATTCCTTCTACCCACCTAGTTAATTCATTCCAGAACTCATTCCGCTCTTCTTCACTTTTCTCACTACCTGGCCCATATGCACTGACAAACGCCCAACATTCCCTACCCAACCTAACCCTTACCCACATTAACCTAGATGATATCTCCTTCCATTCCACTACTTTACCTGTCATCCATTCACTCAGCAATAAAGCCACACCCTCTCTCGCTCTTCCCCTTTCAATCCCAGACACTCTACCAAACATTTCACCAAACATCACTTCACCCTTTCCTTTTATCTTCGTCTCACACAAGGCTAATACATCCATCCTTCTATTCCTAAACATACTTCCAATTTCACATCTTTTACTCTCTATCGTACTACATCCACGCACATTCAAACACCCCAAAACTAGAGTGCGGGGAGCAGTCACTCTCCCCCCAGCTCCATCTCTTTGTCGATGTCTCACAGGATGTAGATACAGGAGAGGAGGTTCCCAGCCCCCTCGTCCCGTCCCTTTTAGTCGCCTCTTACGACACGCAGGGATAACGTTGGCACTATTCTTGTTTTTATGCCCCCATAAAAACAAGAGAAAGCGAAATAAGATAGAACAGCTTGCCTGAGTGTTTTATTAAGCAAGAGAACTCTAATCCAAGACAGTGGAAGGTCATAGTACAGAGGCTATGGCACTACCCAAGACTAAAGAACAATTGCTTGAAATTGATCCAATCCAATGCAGTACTGTCTTGGCCAGTCAAAGGACCCAATAATTCTCTAGCAGGAACCCTGGCCAACCTACTACAGTAATACCTTGACATACGAGCATAATGTATTCCAGGACTGAACTTGGATGTCAATTAACTCGTATCTCAAGTCAATTTTTCCCATATAAAATAACTGAAAAAAATTTAATTCATTCCCGCCCTCTTAAAACCACCCAAATCCATTATATTACAATGGAAAAACATGCTTTTAATTGCTGTAATACTTTACATGCACTCACAAAATGACATAAATGATTGGTGGACTGTGATCAATAAAATGTGGCTTTATTATGGAGTACTTACCTTCGAGACAGATAGTAGCGGCTAACAGTGGTGTGTGCGGAGATGGAGGAAAGGAGAGAGAGTTAAATGGTACCATATATACTGTTTCTTACACATAGCATAACAAACTTAAAATTAACTTAACTGAACTTTTAAAATCTTTTATTCTTATTTACTTTTTATACTGTTTTATTTGTATTTTTTCATTGTTTGAGGATTGCACATAACATCGAGGTACTAGGCTCGTAATGGCATGCTAACTCACTTACGTGGACACCACACTCATGTTTCTCGATAATTTCAAGCTTCAGCTCTATCGTCATCATGATTTTTTTCTTCTCACTGCTAACATTACCCCTCCCTTTCTTATGACCCATCACTTATTATGAAGAATGTTCACAAATAAACAGTTAAAATCACGTAAATAACACAAAGACAACATCAAAGTCGATGATTACGTGAAATGAACGAGTGATGCGGGCTTAGAGTACTCGCAGGCGCTCGGCCACCTAGCGTCAGCATCTATAAGCGAGCTCGTATCTCAAGTTTGTGCTCGTATCTCAATGCAAAAATTTGCTCGCCGGCTTGCTCGTATGGTGGGGGGGGGGCTTGTATGGTCATTGTATCACTATACCATATTTATTGTAGTTTTCTTAGATATTAACAACTGTTGGTATAAAAAAAATGAATGAAGAACATCCTGTGGCTTAAATGACAATTTCAAGTTTGCATTGATATACAATACAGTACTGATAGTTTAACTTCATAAGAAAATAATTTGGTTATTACTAGTATGTCAAGCCTTGCATTTTGCTTTTAAAGCGTATCACAAAAAAATAAGTTAAGCTTGATTTTTTTAAAATTATTATTTTGTACTGTATTTGCAGGTCCTGCTGTGAAACTCATGTTGTCAGCATTGAAATCATCTGGATGGTAAGTCAACTGCTTAGGTGGAACAGTTTTTGGCTGTGATCTTAATGAAAAAAAAGAGCTGTGATTAAATATAGTTCAGTAGGCCTACTTCCTGAGTTATTTAAGTTTGTAAAGTCACACAACATAAATTATACCATCACAAAACAGACTACATACTCTAATCAAAGGTTTATTTGGCATAAAACTGTAGTATGAATGGTTTTGAGTTTTATTTTTTTAGTTTTTTCTTCCTTATTGATCTTTAAATTAATTTTTTCTTTATCCTTTTGTTTTTACACTACAGTATTCTGAAGATTTTTTTTTTAGTATTATCAGGACACATTGTAGTTTGAATTTAGTGTACAGTATTGTATTTGTATATACTCAGTGAACTAGTGATACTCGGTGAAAAATTCATCTCTAATACAAATACTGTACTATGCTTTTATTTGCATTTTTATTTAGTTTGCCTATCCTTGTTTCATATCCTCGAGTATATAACTATTGTTTCTGCTTTTTATCTAAATTTTGAATGCTTATGCTGAGTTAGCTAACTCAGCAAAATATAGGGGCATTTCACTTCAACAATTAATAAGGAAGCACCTTTGTGCTTTTGTTTTTGTTCCATATTTTCCTCAATATTCTTCAGTCTCCTTTAGAAAATGCTGACAATATAATACTTAAAGAGATCACAATATCCAAAGATTATGAGGAAATTTGGTATATTTATAAGTGTACAGTAGAAGGTTTTTTTTTTATGTAGTCACATTCACAGTAATTTATGATTGGCATAGATAGTTATTTTTAATGTAAAAGTTTTTTGGGTTTTGCAAAATGCCTTTTAAATATGAAGGTTATCTCTTCCTGATAAATGAAAGAATAAATATGATTTTGTTATTTCTAGTGAAGTTGACCTTACCAGGCACATCTCATGTGAGGTTTGTGACGTTTCAGTGAGTGGGGGTTATGATCCAGAACTGAACCAGGTGAGGAGTTATTCTAGATCTGCAAAATGTCCAAAAGTATCAAGTTTGCCATTATATAATTATTTGTATTATGCTATTTTTGTGATGAAGAAGGGAGACAGTATGTCTTGTTGTCATGGAGCTTCTATGAAAAAATCTCGGTTCCAGTTACCGAGTTTTAAATCTTAAGAACAGTACAATACAGTATATTAGGTAATGCTGATTGGTGCTGTATGTGTACGGATGTTTTATTCAATAGTTTTATTTATGAACACATGGGTTCTGTTCTCCATCAAGTAGTTGGGAATAAATATGGCAATGACTTGTCTTTTTTGTATATAATGAAGCCATCCCTCCTCATTAGAAATTGTTTATTGGTAGAAATAAAGAATTGAAATAGTGTAATCTTTACGTTATCGCCTAATTTTGTTTAAACTGAAACAATTTCCCCATTGCAGGTGGTCATCTGTCAAAATGTGGCGAGGTCTGAAGGTCTTACCCAAGGAGTTCTTACTCATGAACTGATACACATGTTTGATTATTGTAAACATAAATTAGATTTCAAGAACTTAGACCATTTGGCGTGCACTGAAATCAGAGCGGCTAATCTAACACATTGTTCCTTCATGTCAGCAATGTTTCAGGGAGATGCCTCACCTTTCAGAATTGCTAAAACTCATCAGGTAAGATATTACTATCTAGTTCATGTTCATAGCTATTTTGGTTTTAACTCTTATCTCATGTTGCTTTATTATTATTAATATTGTTATTTTTATTGTTACAATACTGTGTAATTATTTTTACTATTAGCAGAATGTCACATAACAAAAGACCCCAATAGAGAAATCAGCCCAGTATGGAAAAAATATGGAATATATTTTCATTGAGAAAAACCAAAGCAAAATAATTAGGGTGAATAACAAGAAAAAGTAAACTTTATTAAACCAATAAACAGAAATGAGAAGTGAGTCCACTCAACAACATGATATTTTAATTATAAAATAAATTTTTGAATATACTTACCCGGTGAATATATAATAGCTGCTGCTCCAGCGGCTCGACAGAAAACACACACAAAAACTCGCGAGCGATCGCTATGAAGGTTGCGGGTGTGCCCACCAGCGCCAACTATCGGCCAGATACCGTATATACATGTAAACAGACCCAATTTTTTCTCATCCCGCTGGGTCTCTATCGGGGAGGAAGGGGGGGCCTTTAATTTATATATTCACCGGGTAAGTATATTCAAAAATTTATTTTATAATTAAAATATCATTTTTAAATATTTAACTTAGCCGGTGAATATATAATAGCTGATTCACACCCATGGTGGTGGGTAGAGACCAGAGTTAATTAAGTTTACAGCGTATATGCCTAATTAGAGTTTTTGACAGTTATATCATAACAAAACCCAAATATATAAAGGTACCTGGTAAGGAAGTTGACTTAGACGATTACTCTGCCTTATTAGTCTGTCTTCCTCACGAAGCCCAGCGATCCTCTTAGGATGCTGAAAGATTCCCAGGAGCTGAAGTATTAAGGGCTGCAACCCATAAAATAGGACCTCATCAAACCCCTAATCTGGGCGCTCTCAAGAAATGACATTTGACCACCTGCCAAATCAACCAGGATGCGAAAGGCTTCTTAGCCTTCCGTACAACCCAAAAACAAGATTAAAAACATTTCAAGAGACAGATTAAAAGGATATTGGAATTAAGGGAATGTAGTGGTAGAACCCTCACCCACTACTGCACTCGCTGCAACGAATGGACCCAGTGTGTAGCAGTCCTCGTAAAGAGTCTGGACATCTTTTAAGTAAAGTGACGCGAACACTGACTTGCTTCTCCAAAAAGTCGCGTCCATAATACTTTGCAGAGATTTATTTTGCTTGAAGGCCACGGAGGTTGCTATAGCTCTAACTTCGTGCGTCTTAACCTTAAGCAAACATTGGTCTTTCTCATTCAAGTGAGAATGAGCTTCTCGTATTAAAAATCTGATAAAATATGACAAAGCATTCTTTGACATAGGCAATGATGGTTTCTTAACTGAGCACCATAATGCCTCAGATTTACCTCGTAATGACTTAGTACGAGCTAAATAGAACTTAAGAGCTCTAACAGGACATAATACTCTTTCCAGTTCGTTGCCTACGATCTCTGATAAGCAAGGAATATCAAAAGATTTAGGCCAAGGACGAGAAGGCAGTTCATTTTTGGCCAGGAAACCAAGTTGAAGTGAACAAGTGGCTTTTTCTGTAGAAAAGCCGATGTTCTTACGAAAGGCATGAAGTTCACTGACCCTTTTAGCCGAAGCCAAGCACACTAGGAAAAGTGTCTTGAGGGTGAGATCCTTCAGGGAGGCTGAATGTAATGGCTCAAACCTGTCTGACATGAGGAACCTTAGGACCACGTCTAAGTTCCATCCAGGAGTTGACAAACGACGTTCCTTAGAGGTCTCAAAAGACTTAAGGAGATCTTGGAGATCTTTATTGTTGGAAAGATCTAAGCCTCTATGTCGAAAGACCGAAGCCAACATGCTCCTGTAGTCCTTAATCGTGGGAGCTGAAAGGGAGCGAACCTTTCTCAGATGTAAAAGAAAATCTGCGATTTGGGCTACAGAGGTACTGGACGAGGACACATATGCTGACTTGCACCAGTCTCGAAAGACTTCCCACTTCGACTGGTATACTCTAATGGTAGAAGCTCTCCTAGCTCTTGCAATCGCACTGGCTGCCTCCTTCGAAAAGCCTCGAGCTCTTGAGAGTCTTTCGATAGTCTGAAGGAAGTCAGACGAAGAGCGGGGAGGCTTTGATGGACATTCTTTACGTGGGGCTGACGTAACAGATCTACCCTTAGAGGAAGACTTCTTGGAAAGTCTACCAGCCATTGAAGTACCTCGGTGAACCACTCTCTCGCGGGCCAGAGGGTAGCAACCAACGTCAACCTTGTCCCTTCGTGAGAGGCGAACTTCTGCAGTACCTTGTTGACTATCTTGAATGGTGGGAATGCATATAAGTCCAGAAGAGACCAATCCAGTAGAAACGCGTCTATGTGGATTGCTTCTGTATCTAGGACTGGAGAGCAATAGATTGGTAACCTTTTGGTCAACGAGGAGGCAAAGAGGTCTATGGTGGGTTGACCCCAAGTAGCCCAAAGACTCTTGCCCACGTCCTTGTGGAGGGTCCATTCCGTGGGTATCACCTGACCCCTCTGACTGAGACAGTCTGCCAAGGCGTTCAAGTCCCCCTGGATGAATCTCGTCAACAGGGAGATGCCTCGATTTCTTGACCATAAGAGAAGGTCCCTTGCGATCTCGAGCAGCGTGAAGGAGAGTGTGCCTCCTTGCTTGGAGATGTACGCCAAAGCTGTGGTGTTGTCTGAGTTGACCTCTACCACTTAGTTTCGAAGAAGCTTTCGAATATCATCAAGGCCAAGTGGACTGCTAATAGCTCCTTGCCGTTGATGTGCATACTCTTCTGACTTGAGGTCCACAGACCCGAGCATTCCCGACCGTCCAGGGTCGCACCCCAACCCAAATCCGACGCGTTTGAGAACAACACGTGGTTTGGGTTCTTGACTGCTAGGGATAGTCCCTCTCGCAGACTGATATTGCTGTCCCACCATTTCAGGCATGCCTTTACTGGTTCGGAGACTGGGAATGATACCGTCTCTAACGTCTTTTCCTAGTTCCATTGAGAGGCTAGATGGAACCGGAGAGGCAGAAGGTGTAGTCTCCCTAGTGAGACAAACTGCTCCAGGGATGAGAGAGTCCCTACGAGACTGTTCCAACTCCTGACTGAACAAACGTTCTCTTTTCAGCATTAGTTGGACTTCGAGCAGGGCTTGTTCTATTCGGTGGCAGACGGAAAAGCCCGAAAAAACTGGACTGCGAATCTCCATCCCCAAATATAGAATAATCTGGGATGGTATCAGTTGGGACTTTTAGGTTGACCAAAAGTCCCAACTCCCTGGCCAGACTCAACGTCCAATGTAGATCCTGCAGACAGCGAAGACTGGACGATGCTCTGAGAGGCCAGTCGTCCAAGTACAGGGAGGCTCGGATCCCCGATAGATGGAGGGATTTTGCCACATTCCTCATGAGCCTCGTAAACACGAGAGGAGCAGGACTGAGGCCAAAGCACAGGGCTCGAAACTGGTACCCCACATTCCTGTAAACAAACCTCAGAAACGTTGGGAATCCGGGTGTATAGGAATGTGGAAGTATGCCTCCTGAAGGTCGAGAGAGACCATCCAGTCGCCTTCCATTAATGCTGTCAAGACAGCCTGGTAGACTTCATCGTGAAGTTTGTCTTGACAATGAACACATTGAGCGCACTTGCCTCTTACGTACTCCTGCAGTGAACGTGGCTGCCAGATCATTGGAGCCATCCCTGAGGGACTTGTTCCTGCATAGAACGTGGCTGTCAGATCATTGGAGCCATCCCTGAAAGCCTTGTTTATGCATGACATAATTGTACAGTAAAACTTCAAACGCTCGAAAAAACTCCTAACAGGAGATGGTCTAGCTCTGAAGTCGACCATAAAATCTTGGAGCGTCTCATGGCCAGACGCCAGGGAGAGTCTATGAGGTTTGAGAAGTCTATCTGGGCAGAGGCAGGAACTCCCAAGCCGAGAACTTCTCCCGAGTCATATCAGACTCTCGCTCTATAAGCCAGCTTAAAAGTAGGGAAAACAAAGGCTGTCTCCCCCAAACTCCTCCTGGTGATAAACCAGTCGCCTAGCAAACGTAAAGCTCTCTTAGAAGAGCGAGAGAGCACTAGCTTATAAAACAACGGCTTCGAAGTAGCTAGGCCTAGTGTAAACTCTGACGTTTAGGCGAACGAGGAGCAGCAGTTACAAAAAGATCCGGACAAAGATCCTTAAAAATCAGCATGATTTATTTAAAGTCCATAGAGGGCTGAGCAGCTTTAGGCTCCTCTCCGTCTGACAGAGTCCTCAAGGGAATATCAGTAGAAGGGGGAACAGCAACTTCCTCATCTGAAGGAACCTTGTCTGACAATAGCCGAGTCTCAAGCAAGGGAGAGACCTGCCGTGGTGGCAATGCTTGACAAGCAGAGTCCACACGCAAAGGAGCAACAGTAGCAGTCAAGGACGCTATGTCATGTAACTGCTTAAAGGACTGACCAGCAACAACCAACAGGTGCGGGAGGACGCTCGACGTCAACTCGAGACTGCCTTGACTGCCTAGACTGAGCAGTCAAAACAACTCTTGACTGCGGTGCTTGACGCTCAACGTCAAAACAAGTCAACTTCGCTGGTTGGCGAACGTCCTGAACGTCAACAAGAGCATGCGGCAGCGGCTGAACGTCCACAAGCGGCTGAAAGTCAACACTGGACTGCATCGAGTGAGGCTTTACAAAACGTGACTGACGTGACTTTGTAACGTCAACGTCAACAGGACGAGCAAAGGTTCGTTGGGGCGGCTGACGGCCAGGATCTCGATCAGCTAAGCGGCGAGGATCATCGTGAACCTGCTCAGCAGAATAGTCCTCCATAAGAGAGGCAAGCTTATTCTGCATGTCTTGCCGTACAACCCATTTAGAATCAACGGGAATGGTTGCGGTAAGAGACGAGGGTAACGTCTGTGACTGCAAAACCTTGCCTACAAAAAGACTCTCGGAGCCTGTGTTACGCTTTTGTTTAGGCGGCGAGCAGTCTTCCGTTGACTGCATAGGGTCAGAGCTGTCCTAAAGGCTGCAAGCAGGACGCTGGACCTGTCCTGAAAGGACTGACTTTCGCTTAAAGGGCCTCGAAACCTTGTTCCACGGTTTCTTATGCGAAAAGCCTTCGGATGACGAGGAGAAAATCGTCTTTCTCGTCTTATGGTAGGGGCGATCTTGGTGAGATACGCCTGATACCATAGAGGGAACGTCTGTTCGCTGATCAAGGCCTCTCAAACCCATAAGTCGTACGACATTACTTCTCCCCTGGGCTTGGGAGCTTGCAAGAGGTCTCGGACTAGGCGAACGACAGGCACGAACAGACGAACCCTCGGTCGCAACACTGATAACACTTTGTGCAATATCACTTTATCACTACGATTTTCTGTTTTGCACTTATTTCATTGAAATCGAATTTTTTAACAATTCACATTAGGTATGAATAAAACTGATTTCTACCTGAAGCACGCAATTCTACCCTCATCAAAAGGTTATACAGTGATACCTCGGTACTCGACCATAATCCGTTCGAGATCCGTGTTCGACCTCCGATTTGTTCGAGTACCGAATTTTTTTTCCCCATAAGAAATAATGGTATATATTCTATTCCGTTCCCAAGCACTCGAACAGGCCCAAAATATTAATAAAACGTGTACCTAAACAACAATAATTATCTAAATGTGTATGAAATTGGTCAGAAAATCCTATAAAACAATTTTAAACCATTTACTGTACTAAAATAAAACAATTTTAAACCATTTTCTGTACTGTAGTGAACATACCTTTGAGCAGCGGTTCGATGGCATACAGGGATGGATGTGGAGAGGATGGAAGGGGGAGGTTACTGCTTGGAAGGAGAGTCCCCTTCCATGATGTGGCGGGGTAGTTCTCCTTCAGGAGTTGTTTCTCTCTCCAATGAAAGGGTGGGCAGATCTATTTCAGGGGTTTCTTCTCTTCTTTGTCTCTTCTTTGGAGGAGAAACAGGCTTTGATGTAGCAGCTTTCTTTTCTTTTGTGAAAAACTGGTCTATTGTTAATTGTTTCTTCCTCCTCTGCAGTATTCTTCGAAAATGATACATGACACTATCATTAAACATATGCACTGCCCGGTTTGCTACTGCAATTTCTGGGTGGTATTTTTCAGCAAAAGCCTGCACATCTGCCCACTTGGAACAAATTTCATTGATGAGAGAACTTGGAACATCCTCCCTTACCTCATCCTCTTCTGAAGATTCCTGCTCCACAATCAGATCCTGCTGCTGTTGTTGTTGCAGGTGCAACAATTCCTCCACAGTCAACTCGGTAGAATGGCTTTCTACAAGCTCATCAATATCATCCTTGTCGACCTCAAGCCCCAAACTCCTGCCCATGACAACAATTTCCTCAACGACATCAGTGTCATCAGAAATTACAGGGGTAGCAGTGCTTGGACCCGCCTCTGGTTGGAAACCTTCAAACTCCCTCTCTGTGACACATGATGGCCACAGCTTACGCCAGGCAGAGTTCAATGTCCTATAGGTCACACCTCGCCAAGCTTGGTCAATCATGTTAACAGAGTTGAGGATGCTGAAGTGTTCCTTCCAGAATTCCTTTAGGGTCAACTTCGTGTCACTGGTCACTTCAAAACACTTTCTGAAAAGGGCCTTGGTATAGAGTTTTTTGAAGTTTGAAATGACCTGTTGGTCCATGGGCTGGAGTATGGGAGTAGTATTGGGGGGCAAGAATTTGATTTTGATAAAGCTGTATTCTTCTTTCAAGTCATCCTCGAGACCTGGAGGATGTGCAGGAGCATTGTCCATAACCAGAAGACATTTCATTGGCAAGCTCTTTTCAATGAGGTAAGCCTTAACCTGGGGGGCAAACACTTCGTTTATCCACTCAGTAAAGAATTGTCTTGTGACCCAAGATTTAGTGTTCGAGCGCCACATAACTGGTAGTGCACTTTTACAAATATTATTTCGTTTGAACACCCGGGGGTTGTCCGAGTGGTACACTAACAAGGGTTTGATCTTGCAATCGCCACTTGCATTTGCACACAGCAACAATGTTAGCCTATCTTTCATTGGCTTGTGACCTGGCATCTTCGTCTCGTCCTTGGTAATGTACGTATTGGCTGGCATTTTCTTCCAAAATAACCCAGTCTCATCACAATTAAAGACTTGTTGTGCGATCAAATTTTGTTCATTTATGTACCGATCGAATTCCCCCACGTATTTATCGGCTGCAATTTGATCCGAACTAGCTGCCTCCCCATGCCTAGTAACACGATGAATACCTGTTCTATTACGAAACTTTTCAAACCAACCCCTGCTCGCTTTAAATGTAAATGAATCACTTTCACTGGTACTCGGACTTTTCTTCACTAATTCTTCATAGATATGCAACGCTTTTTCACAAATGAACGCTTCACTAACACTTTCCCCGGCCAGCTGTTTTTCTTTAATAAATATTAAAAGCAACTTTTCCATCTCCTCAATCACTTGTGGCCTTTGCTTAGTTACCGCCGTAACTCCCGTTGCAACATTCGCCTTCTTAATCATTTCTTTATGCTTTAAAAACGTAGAAATGGTCGACTTCGCCATTCCGTATTCTACCGCTAAATCGGACACTCGTACACCATTCTCATATTTCGCTATAATTTCCTTCTTCAACTCGATCGTTGTTCGCACTGTTTTCCTCTTCTCCTTCCCCTTAACACTCATTACTTTCTTGGGACTCATTATGAAAGCTAAAAAAGCAATTAAAAGCACTGAAAATCACTAAATCACAACGAATGCTGATCGCGCGTTGTCTGAGTGACGCTCTCGAGAGAACTGATGCTTCCCGAACAAGCGAGAGTGGCCGAGATGGCGCGATCATCACAAAGCCCATGCGGTCGTCACGTGTTCGGCTGGTCGAGTACCGAATTTTTGGTCGAGCACCGCAGCAAAAATTTCTCGAAAATTTTGGTCGAACTCCGAATTATTCGAGTATAGAGTCGTTCGACTACCGAGGTATCACTGTAATTGCGAAATCAGTCGTATAATGTAAGCACATTAATACAAGCAAAAAACAGTAAACATATTTTAAGATAAAAAGATCAGTGGCTGGGAAGGAGACTAAACACTAGTTCATTCAAAACTACGTTTTCAATCTCTCACCGTACAGTGCCTTGGGACGAGAATAAAAACTAAAAACGTTTTATCCTTTCTCCCCGTACAGAGACTAGGGACGAGAGTAAAAAGCTGACTCGAGAACAACGTTACTCGCTTGAGACGAGAATAAAGATCGGAACGTTCTCTCTCCTCTCTCTCTCTCCGTCTCTATCTCTCTCTCTCTCTCTCTCTTGATTTCGCACCGAAGAGAAGAGCCCACTTACCTTTCGTCAATAAACAGGTTATTTGACCAAAGGAAAAAACTGAAAGGTTTTTCAATTAAAAAGTTCCTTTAAAATAGTATTTAAAACATTTAAGCTTTGAAAGAAGAATGAACAAAACGTCAGAATTGATTTACTCTTTCTGCAAAGTGAAACCGTGATACTCTCTCTCTCTATCGTAACGATAGAGCGCAAACTGCGTAGCATAAATAAACTAAACGTTAGTTCATCTTTGAAACAGTACGAAGACTATTCAAAGAAAATCTTTCATAAAATATCTACTAAAAAATATTCATTTAATAAGTTTTAAATCATTTGCTCTGTAAAAGTTATTTACGATTGAAAGGGCTCAACGTTGTTTAACTTCGGTTTCCAAGTTAGGACCGCCTACTCTCAGGAAAGGTCGCATATAAACAAATCATTAAAATTTATCTTGATGTTTATTATAAATGGAAAGCTAATCGAAGAGGCCTAATAAAGGCGGTTGAGATATAAAATATATAGAGGAAAATCTATAATTAATTTATAACGTGATAAGATAATTGCTAAAAGCCAAAAACACACTTCCGTACTAAGGGAAGGGTCGGCCATTTAAAAGTCAAAGAAAGTCCAAAAAAAAAACAATCCAAAGTCATCAAAAATTAAATCTATCCAAAAACGAGTTCAAGATTTAAGTTGAAGATAAAACACCTGCACTGCGAAAGCTCAAACCAAAAGGAAGTACTTCACCAAATATGTTGAGAAAACTCCAGGTTATACAGTGAGTATTGATACGTCTTGTCGTTAAGGCTGACAGAGAAAAAATTGGGTCTGTTTACATGTATATGCGGTATCTGGCCGATAGTTGGCGCTGGTGGGCACACCCGCAACCTTCATAGCGATCGCTCGCGAGTTTTTGTGTGTGTTTTCTGTCGAGCCGCTGGAGCAGCAGCTATTATATATTCACCGGCTAAGTTAAATATTTAAAAAAAACTTTTTGCACCATATTTATTCATACTAAGTATCCTAATGGAATTAAACTGCAAAGCAAGCCTCCAGCAAGTGGAATGCACATAATTAAAAAAGAAACTGGTAAAGTAACTACAAAGAACTTAAACTCTTTCTTACTCTTGAGATTTTTGTCATCCTTTGCTTTTGAATGAATCATGCAGGTTGGCTTACAGAACTATACATTTGACTGAGCTACGTGGTTAAACTACTGTATAATAATTTTAGTATCAAAGATCATTGATTAAACTAGTCTCTGTTGCATTTGGAGTCCATCCATCCATATAACAAGGCACTTCTCCCAATTTTGGGGGGTAGCCGACATCAACAAATGAAACAAAAACAAAAAGGGGACCTCTACTCTCTACGTTCCTCCAGCCTAACAAGGGACTCAACCAAGTTCAGATGGTACTGCTAGGGTGCCACAGCCCACCCTCCCACATTATCCACCACAGATGAAGCTTCATAATGCTGAATCCCCTACTGTTGCTACCTCCGCGGTCATCTAAGGCATCGGAGGCAGCAGCAGGGCCTACCGGAACTGCGTCACAATCGCTCGCCATTCATTCCTATTTCTAGCACGCTCTCTTGCCTCTCTCACATCTATCCTCCTATCACCCAGAGCTTCCTTCACTCCATCCATCCACCCAAACCTTGGCCTTCCTCTTGTACTTCTCCCATCAACTCTTGCATTCATCACCTTCTTTAGCAGACAGCCATTTTCCATTCTCTCCACATGGCCAAACCACCTCAACACATTCATATCCACTCTGGCTGCTAACTCATTTCTTACACCCGTTCTCACTCTCACCACTTCGTTCTTAACCCTATCTACTCGAGATACACCAGCCATACTCCTTAGACACTTCATCTCAAACACATTCAATTTCTGTCTCTCCATCACTTTCATTCCCCACAACTCCGATCCATACATCACAGTTGGTACAATCACTTTCTCATATAGAACTCTCTTTACATTCATGCCCAACCCTCTATTTTTTACTACTCCCTTAATTGCCCCCAACACTTTGCAACCTTCATTCACTCTCTGACGTACATCTGCTTCCACTCCACCATTTGCTGCAACAACAGACCCCAAGTACTTAAACTGATCCACCTCCTCAAGTAACTCTCCATTCAACATGACATTCAACCTCGCACTACCTTCCCTTCTCGTACATCTCATAACCTTACTCTTACCCACATTAACTCTCAACTTCCTTCTCTCACACACTTCCAAATTCAGTCACTAATCGTCCAAACTTCTCTTCTGTGTCTGCAGTACTATAATTTGGAGTACTATAATTAAAAGAAGCTTCTCTTCTCCATTGATCATGGGTTAAGATTTTTCCAGGCCCTTTCAGGCCTTTTACTGGTTATGGGGTCCTTTGACAGGCCTGACAGTATTACATTGGAACCTTCTCTTTGGCTACGCTTTATTTTCCCTTTGCCTACACATACATCAAATAGTCTGGTCTATTCTTTACATATTCTCCTCTGTCCTCATACAACTGACTACACTCGGATTACCAAACAATTCGTCTTCACCTAAGGGGATACTACACTGTCATTGTTCAGTGACCACTTTCCTCTATGGAAGGGTAGAAGAGACTTTAGCCATGGTAAGCAGTTCTTCTATGAGAATGACACTCCAAAATCAAACTATTGTTCTCTAGTCTTGGGTAGTGCCATAGCCTTTGTACCATGGTCTTTCACTGTGTTGGGTTAGATTTCTCTTGCTTGAGGGTACACTCGGGCACACTATTTTATCTTATTTCTTTTCCTTTTGTTTTGTTAATGTTTTTATAGTTTATATAGGAGATATTTATATTAATGTTGTTACTGTTCATAGAATATTTTATTTTTCCTTGTTTCCTTTCCTCACTTGGCTATTTTCCCTGTTGGAGCCCCTGGGCTTTTAGCATCCTGCTTTTCCAACTAGTGTTGGAGCTTAGCAAGTAATAATAATAATAATCATTCAGACAAAGAGGCAAGGTGAAAAGGAAAGGAGGCTACTGTTACAAGTTGGGCATGCCTGTAATGTCACTGGGCAATGTGGCAGTGATGGGGTAGGGGTGGTCTTTTGGGACTGTTATCGTCTTCCCTTCATAGACGGATGCCCTCTTCTTTCTCTCATACCAATCTACTGTACTATCTAATTTTTAGCTTACTCTCCCAGATCTTTAAAATTTCTTACATTGTTGATGGAGGTCTATAATTTTATGAAGAAAGGTATCCTGAAGATGACTTCTACAGTTTGCTCTTCTTGAAAGAGAAGGCTTCAGAAGACTAGAGACCAGTCATAGACCTTGCCTGTCTAAATTGGGTCCTTCACTCAGTCTTATTCAAAATGGAAACCACCCTACCTTGGCTTTTATCAGAGAAAGTGACTTCAAGCTGTTGATAGATCTGAAAGATGCGTATTTCTAGACACCTATCGCCCAGGACCCTTGGAAGTACCTGCATCTCTGCTTTTTCTGATGTGGAACAATATATCAATTTTAAGACTTGTTCTTCGGAGTTTTGAAAAATTCAGCAAGTGTTTACTGTAGTCTTCTTGGGTTGATTTGCTTGGTATCTGTCTCCTTCAGTATTTTGATGGTTGGTTTCTCTTGGCATCTTGCAAGGCACAGTTGCAGCATGACCTAGATCAATTTCTCATTTTATCATATAGGCTAACTAAGAATTGTGGTAAACTCGGAGAATTCAGAGTTCCTATCCAAGAAGCAGAAGTTCCAAGTAATGTTGAAATATGGCATGGCTTTAGTAGATTGTTCTAGGTTGCTTGACTTTCTTAGAAAAGCTACTTCCATTCAGGAAGCTCCATCACCAATTGCTTTTAGTGGCACTTGAAGAAACACTGGACACCATTAGTAGATTCCTTTCGCCAGCAAGTGAAGAAAGATCTGACTTGATGAAGGAAAGACAAGAGCCTCTTAGTTGGAGTTCTACTGAATTCTCATCCTCCAGAAATGGTCTTGTCCTCGGGTCCATCAAAGAATGGTTAGGGTGCATACCTGAATAATGTTTGTATCAGTAGTGTGGACTGAAAAGTAACTCTCATTGTGGATCAATAATTTTGAGGGGAAAGCATTGCTTCTTGTATTACATTTGCTTAAGGATTATTTACTGTCTCTTGTTAGCATAGATGAGCTACAAAGGTCCTACCAGTTATAACTTATGCATCAGAAACTTGGTGAGCCTTACTAAAGCCTTAGAACATAAACTAGTTACAACTCATAGAGCTATGGAAAGATATCAATAAGTAGAGAGGAATAATGTCTCTTTTGCAAGTTAGCAAAGCAGGTGCACAAGTGGGTGGTTTACTATGCCAGTAATCTGACAGCCAGGTTCATCTTAGGATGTCAGAATGTGCTAGGTCCATTGCAAGGGACAAGTCATAGGCTCAGAGTGGTCTCTACATCTGAAAATAGTGAGAAGCCTTTTCAAGGTTTGGGGAACTACAGTAATTGACCTGACCATCACAAAACTAAACATAAAATTTCCTGTATTATACTCTGCTGTGTCAGGTTCATGGGCTGTAATGAAAGAGTATTCCAAGAACCATGGGGGCAACCTCACTGTTTATGCCTTCTCATCATTCAGCCAGATTTATCAGAGTGATCAGTTGTGTATTATCCTCCCCATGTGTCAGGATGATCCTGTTGACCAGATACAGAGTGGTACATCCATATATTAAGCCTTCTCGTAGTTTTACCAAAAGTTATCCATGTGGCTCGCCCTTCTGCAACAATCACATCTGCTGAAGTACCACCAGTCTGAAAAGACCCTTACCCTTAATGTATTGTGACCATTGAAGGATATTGTGAGTGGTGTCAGGTACCATCAGACATTCTGCAGTAAATATATCCCCCAAAAAGTGGTAATTATGGTAATTGGTGTCATGAAAGGGGTTTTCTTTTGGTGCCACTGTTTGATTAATCATATCCATATCCATATACCAAAGGCACTTCCCCCAATTTTGGGGGGTAGCCGACATCAACAAGAACAAAACAAAAAAGGGGACCTCTACTCTCTATGTTCCTCCAGCCTAACCAGGGACTCAGCCGAGTTCAGCTGGTACTGCTAGGGTGCCACAGCCCAACCTCCCACATTTCCACCACAGATGAAGCTTCATACTGCTGAGTCCCCTACTGCTGCTACCTCCGCGGTCATCTAAGGCACCGGAGGAAGCAGCAGGGCCTACCGGAACTGCGTCACAATCGCTCGCCATTCATTCCTATTTCTAGCACGCTCTCTTGCCTCTCTCACATCTATCCTCCTATCACCCAGAGCTTTCTTCACACCATCCATCCACCCAAACCTTGGCCTTCCTCTTGTACTTCTCCCATCAACTCTTGCATTCATCACCTTCTTTAGCAGACAGCCATTCTCCATTCTCTCAACATGGCCAAACCACCTCAACACATTCATATCCACTCTAGCCGCTAACTCATTTCTTACACCCGTTCTCACCCTCACCACCTCGTTCCTGACCCTATCTACTCGAGATACACCAGCCATACTCCTCAGACACTTCATCTCAAACACATTCAATTTCTGTCTCTCCATCACTTTCATTCCCCACAACTCCGATCCATACATCACAGTTGGTACAATCACTTTCTCATATAGAACTCTCTTTACAGTCATGCCCAACCCTCTATTTTTTACTACTCCCTTAACTGCCCCCAACACTTTGCAACCTTCATTCACTCTCTGACGTACATCTGCTTCCACTCCACCATTTGCTGCAACAACAGACCCAAAGTACTTAAACTGATCCACCTCCTCAAGTAACTCTCCATTCAACATGACATTCAACCTTGCACCACCTTCCCTTCTCGTACATCTCATAACCTTACTCTTACCCACATTAACTCTCAACTTCCTCCTCTCACACACCCTTCCAAATTCTGTCACTAGTCGGTCAAGCTTCTCTTCTGTGTCTGCTACCAGTACAGTATCATCCGCAAACAACAACTGATTTACCTCCCATTCATGATCATTCTTGTCTACCAGTTTTAATCCTCGTCCAAGCACTCGAGCATTCACCTCTCTCACCACTCCATCAACATACAAGTTAAACAACCACGGCGACATCACACATCCCTGTCTCAGGCCCACTCTCACCGGAAACCAATCGCTCACTTCATTTCCTATTCTAACACATGCTTTACTACCTTTGTAGAAACTTTTCACTGCTTGCAACAACCTTCCACCAACTCCATATAACCTCATCACATTCCTCATTGCTTCCCTATCAACTCTATCATATGCTTTCTCCAGATCCATAAACGCAACATACACCTCCTTACCTTTTGCTAAATATTTCTCGCATATCTGCCTAACTGTAAAAATCTGATTCATACAACCCCTACCTCTTCTAAAACCACCCTGTACTTCCCAGATTGTATTCTCTGTTTTATCCCTAATCCTATTAATCAGTACTCTACCATACACTTTTCCAACTACACTCAACAAACTAATACCTCTTGAATTACAACACTCATGCACATCTCCCTTACCCTTATATAGTGGTACAATACATGCACAGACCCAATCTACTGGTACCATTGACAACACAAAACACACATTAAACAATCTCACCAACCATTCAATTACAGTCACACCCCCTTCCTTCAACATCTCAGCTTTAACACCATCCATACCAGATGCTTTTCCTACTCTCGTTTCATCTAGTGCTCTCCTCACTTCCTCTATTGTAATCTCTCTCTCATTCTCATCTCCCATCACTGGCACCTCAACACCTGGAACAGCAATTATCTCTGCCTCCCTATCATCCTCAACATTCAGCAAACTTTCAAAATATTCCGCCCACCTTTTCCTTGCCTCCTCTCCTTTTAACAACCTTCCATTTCCATCTTTCACTGTCTCTTCAATTCTTGTGCCGGCCTTTCTTACTCTCTTCACTTCTTTCCAAAACTTCTTATTCTCTTCATATGACTGACCCAGTCCCTGACCCCACCTCAGGTCAGCTGCCCTCTTTGCCTCATGTACCTTGCGCTTTACTTCCACCTTTTTCTCTATATTTTTCATACTTCTCTATACTATTACTCTGCAGCCATTCTTCAAAAGCCCTCTTTTTCTCTTCCACTTTTACCTTCACTCCTTCATTCCACCATTCACTGCCCTTCCGCATGCTGCCTCCAACAACCTTCTTGCCACATGCATCACTTGCAATCCCAACAAAATTTTCTTTTGCTAACTTCCACTCCTCCTCTAAATTACCAGTTTCTCTTACTCTCACCTCGTCATATGCCATTTTCAACCTTTCCTGATATTTACTTTTTACCCCAGGTTTTATTAGCTCTTCAACCCTCACTAGCTCCCTTTTACATCCACCTACTCTATTCCCCCACTCTTTTGCTACAACCAATTTTCCTTCCACCAAAAAATGATCAGACATACCGTTAGCCATACCCCTAAACACGTGCACATCTTTCAATCTTCCAAACATTCTTTTAGTTATCAACACATAATCCATTAATGCCCTTTCTACTACTCTTCCATTTGCCACTCTTACCCATGTATACTTATTTTTATCTTTCTTCTTAAAAAAGCTAGCACTTATTGCCATCTCTTGTTCAACACACATATCTACCAGTCTCTCACCATTTTCACCTGGTAATCATATACTAAACTTAATAGTTTACCTCTGATGAGACAATCTCCTTATAGTGTCTATGGTGAGAGGTTATCATGAAACCCTTTCCCAGATGTTCTAGTTGGAGGGTTTAGACCTCTCCTCATTAAAGGTCTCCATTCTCTTTAAAAGCTTTTTGTAGGTAGTAGATTGGCCAGGGCACCAGCCACCCATTGAGATACTTCCACTTAGAGAGTTATTGTGTCCTTTCACTGGCCAGACAGTACTACATTGGATCGCTCTCTCTGGATAAGACTCATTTTTCTTTTGTCTACACATACACTGAATAGTCTGGCCCATTCTTTCCACTTTCTCCTCTGTCCTCGTATACCTGACAACACAGATTGTCAAACAATTCTTCTTCGCTCAAGGGGTTAACTATTGCACTGTAATTGTTCAGTGGCTACTTTACTCTTGGTAAAGGTTGAGGAGACACTTTAGCTATGGTAAGTAGCTCTTCTAGAAGTACACTCCAAAATCAAACCATTGTTCTCTAGTCTTGGGTACTGATATGTACCATGCTCTTCCACTGTCTTGGGGTAGAGTTCTCTTGCTTGAGGGTACACTCGGGCACACTATTCTATCTTGTTTCTATTCCTTTTATTTTTTTTAAGTTATTGTAGTTTATTTATGAAAGATTTATTTCAATGTTACTGTTCTTAAAATATTTTAGTTGATCATTACTTCTCTTGTAGTTTATTTATTTCCATTTCCTTTCCTCACTGGGCTATTTTTCCCTGTTGGAGCTTTTATAGCATCCTGCTTTTCCAACTAGGGTTGTAAATTAGATGATGTTAATATTAATACTAATAATAATAATGATAATAATAATAATAATAATAATTATCAATAATTATTAATAATTAATAATTATTAATTATTGATGATTAATTAATAATAATTAATGATTAATAATTTATAATTTATAATTAATAATGAATAATGAATAATTTATATTTAATAATTAATAATTTATATTTGTTCCAACACGAATACTTACCTCGAACTACTTTCTTAGGAGTTACCTGTAATCTCCTCTCTAGCGACCAGAGTTTTGTGTAGGATACCCTAAAACCCGTTTTCTATGGAGGGCTATCTCGGGCGTAAGAGAACGTGCCCCGAGGGTAGCTTTTGCGCTAGGTCGAGGTCCGCCTGGGTCGTGATCGTCAGTAAGTTCTCTGGTCGCGACGTGTCACCACGTCGCTCTCGTTCTCTCTCGACCCTTTGTGTGCGCCGCGTGTGTCCCACGTGTTTACCGCGTGGTAACTTGTGCTTATCCCTTGTGTTCCTGTGTGTTCACTTCCCTTCCTTGTGCTCCCCAGTGTATTCCCTTAATTCCCTGCGTTCCTGTGTCTTGTGTTTGTGCGTTATGGAGCAGATCCGCCGTTGTCCTGGGCCTAGAGCCGGAAAATCGTGTGGAGCGTTCCTCTCTAAACCTGAAGTGGACCCTCACTCCCTTTGCTCTTCCTGTAGGGGCAAAGTTTGTTCGTCTTCGGATACGTGCCTCGAGTGTGTTGGTTGGAGTGATATTCAGTGGGTGCGTTACGGCACGAAGAAGAAGAAATCGTTGAAGCGTTCACCCAGGAAAGCTAGTGTTTCTTCGCCGCTACCGTCGCCCAGTGAACGGTCCGACGGGGCTTCTGTCTCGCCTTCCCCTACCCAGAGTAGGGGACGAGGTAAGTCCATCGTGGGGAAGGAACCGAGCGTTCTTCCCCAGGAGTCTGGTGAATGTGAAGTGGGGGTTGCGGGGCCTTCTCGGGCTAGTGAGGAGCCCGGTAGTGCTGTGTCAGGGAGCTCGGGAGACTCGGCCCTTGTGCTTGGGGGGCACGTTTCCTCCGATGACCCCTTGTGGTGTAGCAACGTTGTTTCTGTGTCTTCGCCCCCTTCGTGGGCCTGTGTTTCAGGTTCTTCGGCAGGCGGCGACAACCAGGGTAAGATAGGTTCCGCAGGGAGTGATGCCTTCGGTTGGAAGCTTCCTAAGACACCAAGTAGGTCCCCTATGCGGATGGAAGAGGGCCTGGATTCCTGGTTCCCTAGTGTTGGGCGCCAACCCTCGTTTCCAACCCCTCTCACGGAAGTTCCTGAAGAATTCCTGCAACCCTCTACCTCGGGTACACAACGAGTCGCGAAGACCCCCGCAGTCCCCGCTCCCGCCCGCCGTACGGTAGGTACAGTGACGTCGGACTCCTCAGAGGAGTCTTTTTCGTCGGGAGAAGAAGCCAGGAGGAAATATCGGCGTCGGAGGGAGCGGTCCAGGAGCAGGCGTTCCCGCTCAAGATCACGTTCCAGGTACAGCAGGAGGCGCTCCCGTTCTCCACGAAGGAAACACAGGAGGAGTAGGTCACCCGAGGGCGATTGGGTTTTCGTACCCCGTAAGTCGGAGATACAGTGTTCCCCGGACCGGCGGTCCAGGGATTTCTCGCCAAGGAGACCATCTTCCAAGCATGGTTATGACCCTTGCAGGGAGATACGCGAGAAGGCCTCTGCAGGCAGGCGTAAGACCGCGAAGCCTCCGGTTCACCCCGCCCAGCGGGGGGAACCGTGCTTCCTTACGGGCAGCCTGGCCGAACCAGCCCAGCTGGTGCGGCCCTCGGACCTTAAGGAACGGTTCCCGCTGTCGGGTCAGCCCACGGGATCCGCGTCCTCGTCCCCCAGGGAACATGATCGGACACTAGTCCTCGCCGGTTCGGCGATGCCTGTCCTAACCCCCGCCCCTGGTGCGGAGACCTCCGCCGGGGAGGACCAGTACCTCTGCAGGGGAGTGCCTGTTGTGCCAGGACCAAGGCGCCCGGTGGAAGTGCCCGGTGACCCGGCTCCCCGGGCTCAAGCCGAAGCTTCGGCCGACGGTAGAGAGAGTTCCCCTACGGAGGACTCGGCCTATAGAAGAGTGATTGGCCTAATCAGGAGGCATCACAAGATTGAAGAACCGGCAGCTACCGACGAGGACTATTGGAGGTCCAGCCTTATCCGGCTGATGCAGGCCCCTGCCCAGCCAAAAACCTCCCTGGCTCTTCCTGTAGCCCAGGATCTCGTCCTGGGACAGGAGCACGTGGATAGAGTGGTGGCAGGTAATGCCGAAGCCCCCAAGACTCAGAGCTCTTCTAAGTTGCTCCAGGGACTCAAGACGCAGAGCAAGGTCTATGTACCAGAAGGACGACGGCCGGGAGCCTGCAAAGTAGAACCTTCTCTTGACATTCTGGGGCAGGGAGTCTCGGAGGACAGAGCCTCTGCAGCCCCAGTCTGTTTTTCTCCATCGGAGGCTGCGATGATGGAGGAAATGTCTAGGGACCTGGTACACGTCTCCTCTTGGCTAGACTGGTGGGCTTCCACCTTAGTAGGGGTGCAAGCTACCTTTGACCCTACAGACCCGGAACAGCAAAGCCTCCTGAGGGAACTTATCACCTCCGGGGGCAAGACTCTTAAGTTCCTGACTTACCAGTCCCTCGCCCTGACAGCGAATTGGGTGCTTCGCAAGAGAGACACCATCCTGGCGAAGGTGTCCCGAAAGGTCCCAGACAGAGAGGCGCGGGCCATGAGGAGCCTTCCTTTGTGGGGTGACTCCTTGTTCCCCTTAAAGGACTTGGAAACGATCATGGAGAAAGTGTCTAAAAGGAAAGAATTAAACTCGCCCAGGCCTACGCCGGTAAGGAGACCGCCCTACAGGAGGTCAGTCTCAGACAGTGCCACGACGTCTCAGGCCTCTCCTAGCATGACGAAGCGAGAAGCTCCTTCTTCCTCCTGGGCCTCAGCACCTCAGCCCCCCCGTAGAGGAGCCCCAGCAGCTTCAGCCTCCTTTAGGACAGGTTATTCTGCCTCCAGGAGAGGCCGTTCAGGCCGCTCCTCCAGGAGGAGATAGAGTGGGAGGCCCCCTATCCCTGCCCAAGCCTCAGGTTGGGGGATGCCTCAGACTATATTGGCAAGCATGGAAAGCTCACGGAGCAGAGCCCTGGACAGTGTCCGTACTGAAGGAGGGCTACAGGTTACCGTTCTTAGCAGAACCCCCCCCCCTCTAATTCCGGCCATCCGGTCGGAGTGGCTGGTTCCCAAGGATCCGTTGAAGAGGGCCGCCCTTCAAGAGGAGGTGTCCTCCATGTTAGAGAAGGGCGCCATGGAGGAGATCCTACACCCAGGTCCAGGTTTCTACAGTCGTCTGTTCCTGGTGGAAAAAGCGACAGGGGGGTGGAGGCCGGTTATAGATCTGTCGGCTCTCAACAAATTCATAAGGAAGTCAGACTTGAAAATGGACACTCCGAAGTCAGTCCTGCTGTCCTTGAGGGAGAAAGATTACATGATGACCATAGACCTCAAGGACGCTTACTTCCAAATTCCGGTCCACCCCTCGAGTCGGAAGTTTCTCCGGGTGAAATGGGGTACCCAGATCCTGCAATTCAAGACCCTTTGCTTCGGATTGTCAACAGCGCCCCAGGTATTCACGAGAGTCTTCACGACAGTCTCGGTGTGGGCTCACAAACGAGGCATTCGCCTCATCCGGTACCTGGACGACTGGTTGCTTCTTTCCTCCTCGAAGGACCTCTTGAAGGAGCAAGGGATGAAACTTCTCCAGTTTTGCAAGGATCTGGGTATCGTGATCAACCCGGAAAAATCGAACCTATCCCCCTCCACCAGAATGACCTATTTAGGGATGACACTAGATACCCTTCTGGGAAAAGCATTTCCTTCGGAAGACAGAATAAGCAATCTGATGGAGATCCTTCGTCCGTTCCTTTCGGGGCAACCCAGGAGAGCGAAGGACTGGCAAAGACTAATAGGGCATCTGGTGTCGTTGGAAAAACTGGTTCCCCAGGGGAGATTCAGGCTCAAGAGCCGTCCAGTGGAACCTGAAGAACCTCTGGTGCCAACTGGACTCGCAACAAGAACTAATCCCAGTCCTACCAAACACAATGCCCTCCCTGGAATGGTGGCATTGCCGATCGAACTCGCTCAAGGGGATGCCCTTCGCGAACGACCCTCCCGAGTTACTTCTGTTCACAGACGCCTCCAACCAGGGATGGGGAGCCCATCTCCTCGACGAGACAGCGAGAGGAACCTGGATGGACGGGGAAAAGAACCTACACATCAATGTCCTAGAGTTGAAGGCAGTCCAGAAAGCTTGCCTACACTTCGTAGATCTACTAAGAGGAAACACTGTGGCGTTGATGTGCGACAACGCCACAGTGGTAGCGTACATAAAGAAACAAGGAGGTTTGAAGTCAAGGGAATTGTGTGATCTCGCCCTAGTGATTCTAGATTGGGCGGAAACGAACCAGGTTGTGTTATTAGCAAGGTTCATCCCCGGGAAAAAAGAACGTGCTGGCCGACGGTCTCAGCAGGATGGGTCAAATAGTAGGGACAGAATGGTCCCTCCTTCCAGAAGTAGCCAAGCTCATCATCCAACGTTGGGGTTCCCCGGTGATGGACCTCTTTGCAACCAAACTGAACGCGCAACTTCCCGTGTATTTTTCTCCTGTCCCAGACCCGAAGGCAGCCTTGGAGGATGCCTTTCAGCACAGGTGGGACAACCTAAACGTGTACGCTTTTCCCCCCTTCACGTTGATAAGGCAAGTACTAAACAGAGTAAGGACTGCCCGGAACTTAAGGATGACTTTGGTAGCGCCCTGGTGGCCGGAGAGAGAGTGGTTCGCAGACCTAAAAGACCTGGCGAGTCAACCTCCGTGGCCACTCTCCGACAGGTCAGATCTTCTACAACAACCGCATTTTCTCAGATTTCACGACAACCCACAGTCTCTACGTCTTCACGCCTGGAGACTATCGAGCGACTCCTGAAGAAGGAGGGGTATTCATCAGCTACTGCTAAGAGGATGTCGCTATACCTGAGAAGGTCGTCGGCAGCGGTCTACCAAGCTAAGTGGGCCTCCTTCACGAAGTGGTGCGCTTCGAGGCACATTAAACCCCTCAATGCCTCGGTACCAGACATAGCGGATTTTCTGGTATATCTCAGGGACAAAATAGGAATGTCAATCCCAGACATAAAAGGAGTACGGGCCGCCTTGGGTCAAGTCTTCCTCCTGAAGGGCATCGACCTGGGTTCCTCTAGGCACATCTCGATGCTTGTCAGGAGCTTCGAGCAGTCCTGCCCCCCCCACAAGCAGTTAGGGTACCTCAGTGGGACTTAGCTAGGGTCCTGAAGATGTTAAGTGGCCCCCCCTTCGAACCAATGAAAGATATCGTAGACAGGGATCTCACTCTCAAGACAGTCTTTTTGCTAGCCTTGGCTTCCGCTAAAAGAGTAGGGGAGATCCATGGGCTGTCTTATGACGTCTCTCATTCGAGGGGGTGGAAGGAAATATCTTTCAAGTTCGTTCCCTCTTTTGTGGCGAAGACCCAGAATCCAGCTGTCTGGGATCCTAAATTCGAAGGTTTCTCTCTGCCAGCCATCCCTAGGACGGGGAATGCTGAGGATTTGAAATTATGCCCGGTCCGTGCCATTAGAAAATACTGTACCTTGAAAGGACGGCTCATCTCCGGCCAGGCATCAAGAGCCTTTTCGTCTCCACGGGTGTTACTAAGAAACAGGTATCCAAGAACACCATTTCCTTCTGGTTGAGACAAGTTATTGCCAGGGCCTACAGGGAAGAAGCTCTGGCCTTGCCAGGCGTCTCCAAACCCCATGACATCAGGGGTCTGAGTACGTCCTTAGCCTTTGAGAAAAACATGGCAGTGGGTCAGATCCTTCAGGCAGGTACCTGGTCTAACCAGTCAACCTTTACTGCCCATTACCTCAAGGACTACTCGAGGAAGTCCTTAGACGGGTTCTCCATTGGAACAGTCATCTCCGCTCTCCAAGTGGTTTAACGGTAAAAGCCCCAGGCTCAATCGTGGATAGCAAACCGGGAGACACAGGTTCGTTCCCTTTCACCCTATTCCCCGTTTTTCCCTATCCTTATCGGAGATAACCCTCTTGTAACCATTGGATAACACGTTCTCCGCAACTACGTTACTGGATTCGACATCAGAAGAAGTTTTTCAAAGGGTGAGTACTTAGACACTAACGTGAGCTCTTTGTGTAGTTACCCTATCGTCTGTTTTCCTAGTATGTTTCGTTTATACCTAGGCCTCTTGGCTTCCGCTTACTGGGTCTGAAGGTCAGAAAGGCACTCCCGCCTCCTAAAGTGTAAGTCTCCTAAGAAAGTAGTTTGAGGTAAGTATTCGTGTTGGAACAAATCAAAAATTTTAAGTAATTTTTATTTTTCCTAACATACTTACCGAGAACTACTTTCGGGTAATGGAACTCCCTTCCTTCCCCGAGTGCCTCTCTGCCCTTGCGAGTATTGTGCAACATCCGAAGAACTTACTGACGATCACGACCCAGGCGGACCTCGACCTAGCGCAAAAGCTACCCTCGGGGCACGTTCTCTTACGCCCGATATAGCCCTCCATAGAAAACGGGTTTTAGGGTATCCTACACAAAACTCTGGTCGGTAGAGAGGAGATTACAGGTAACTCCTAAGAAAGTAGTTCTCGGTAAGTATGTTAGGGAAAATAAAAATTACTTAAAATTTTTTATATTATAATTTATAATAATAATAATAATAATAATAATAATAATAATAATAATAATAATAATAATAATAATAATAATAATAATAATAATACATATACCAAGGCACTTCCCCCAATTTTGGGGGGTAGCCGACATCAAACAAATGAAACAAAAAAAGGGGACCTCTCCTCTCTACGTTCCTCCCAGCCTGACAAGGCACTCAACCGAGTTTGGCTGGTACTGCTAGGGTGCCACAGCCCACCCTCCCCCGTTATCCACCACAGATGAAGCTTCATAACGCTAAATCCCCTACTGCTGCTACCTCTGCAGCAGGGCCTACGGGAACTGCGTCACAATCGCTCGCCATTCATTCCTATTTCTAGCATGCTTTCTTGCCTCTCTCACATCTATCCTCCTATCACCCAAAGCTTCCTTCACTCCATCCATCCACCCAAACCTTGGCCTTCCTCTTGTACTTCTCCCATCAACTCTTGCATTCATCACCTTCTTTAGCAGACAGCCATTTTCCATCTCTAAACATGGCCAAACCACCTCAACACATTCATATCCACTCTAGCTGCTAACTCATCTCTTACACCCGTTCTCACCCTCACTACTTCGTTCCTAACCCTATCTACTCGAGATACACCAGCCATACTCCTTAGACACTTCATCTCAAACACATTCAATTTCTGTCTCTCCGTCACTTTCATTCCCCACAATCCGATCCATACATCACAGTTTGTACAATCACTTTCTCATACAGAACTCTCTTTACATTCATGCCCAACCCTCTATTTTTTACTACTCCCTTAATTGCCCCCAACACTTTGCATCCTTCATTCACTCACTGACGTACATCTGCTTCCACTCCACCATTTGCTGCAACAACAGACCCCAAGTACTTAAACTGATCCACCTCCTCAAGTAACTCTCCATTCAACATGACATTCAACCTCGCACCACCTTCCCTTCTTGTACATCTCATAACCTTACTCTTACCCACATTAACTCTCAACTTCTTTCTTTCACAAACCCTTCCAAATTCAGTCACTAATCGGCCAAGCTTCTCTTCCACGTCCGTAACCAGTACAGTATTATCCGCAAACAACAACTGATTTACCTCCCATTCATGGTCATTCTCGTCTACCAGTTTCAATCCTCGTCCCAGCACTCGAGCATTCACCTCTCTCACCACTCCATCAACATACAAGTTAAACAACCACGGCGACATCACACATCCCTGTCTCAGCCCCACTCTCACCGGAAACCAATCGCTCACTTCATTTCCTATCCTAACACATGCTTTACTACCTTTGTAGAAACTTTTCACTGTTTGCAACAACCATCCACCCACTTTATATAACCTCATCACATTCCACATTGCTTCCCTATCAACTCTATCATACGCTTTCTCCAGATCCATAAACGCAACATACACCTCCTTACCTTTTGCTAAATATTTCTCGCATATCTGCCTAACTGTAAAAATCTGATTCTCTCGCATATCTGCCTAACTGTAAAAATCTGATTCATACAACCCCTACCTCTTCTAAAACCACCCTGTACTTCTAAGATTGCATTCTCTGTTTTATCCTAAATCCTATTAATCAGTACTCTACCATACACTTTTACAATTCTTCCTCAACAAACTAATATCCCTTGAATTACAACACTCATGCACATCTCCCTTACCCTTATATTGTGGTACAATATACACACAAACCCAATCTACTGGTACCATTGACAACACAAAACACATTTTTATGAATAGAACTTACCTGGCAGTTATATATACATAGCTGATGATCTCTATTTCGGCAGAATTTCTCTAAACGTGGCAACCGCCTTGTGGTAGTTGGGTGGTAACACCCGTTAAAGGGTGGTAGGAGGAATCATTCCCGTTTTCTGTTCTTCAGTTCATCTCTGCCGGCCGGATCGACAACACTTTGGTCCGTCATTAAGAGTTTTTCTTCGCTTTCCCTGCTCGGTGTACCAGTCTGCTTTTTGGTGAAGTACTCTGATTTGGGGTTTTGGCAATCGTGTTTTTTTTGTTATCTCTTAGCTTTTTTGCTGTTTTCATTATGAGTGAAAAAAGTCATTGCCGTGTCTGTGCGAATGAGGAATGTAAGGTGAGACTACCGAAAATGGCGGTGGACCCTCACACAGTTTGTTTGAATTGTAGGGGTTTTGTTTGTGCCCTTAATAATAGGTGCGGGGAATGTAAAGTTTTGGATGAGAAGGATTGGTTGATTATGAAGCGCTATGTGCGTAAACTAGAGCTCGATAGAGTTCGGAGAGCTTCTAGGTCTAAGTCTAAGTCTGTTAGTGGTAAGGAAGACGAACTTAGTGTAGATTTATCTTTTGAGCTTATAATTGATTCCTCTTTGGAAGTTGATCCTTCCCTTGAATTAGTAACTCCTGCACCTCCTACAGGATCCGTATCTGCGGATGACCCTCGGTACGCTAGCCTGGCTGCCGAGTTGAAGGCCATTAAAGAACAACTGGAGGCCTTTAAAGGTAAGGATAGTGAAAGTGCTTGTGTTAGTGCAGTGGAGGTGGCAACTGACCGAACCTGTCATTACCCTAGGCCTAGACCTCTACCAAGCTCCCAGGACCAAGGGAGAAGGTATGTCGATGACCGAAAGGGGGTGAGAGGTACGTACCCTCGGTCAGCCGTCGCCTCAGACAGTCCTGTTATCGATTCCCAGTCTGCTCTTGACCGTCATGGAAAAGACGTGTCGGATGTGTTGATTTCTTCTCCGAATTCGTCCAGACGTAAATGGAAGTTTGAAGCGTCAAGACCTACTAAGAGGAGATGGAACCGCGACGAACTGTCTCGTTCTTTCTCTCCCGGTTCTAGCAGTTATGAAACTTGTCCGTCGGAGGATGATTTCGACTCCGTGCCTGTGAAAAGGGTGAAGCCTAAGCCTACTGCCGAAGATCCTCCCCCTTCTACGAGTGTTATTCGTCAGCCCTCCCCTTCGGGGCCGCAAGACCCAGCTGATGTTGCTAAATCCTTTATGTCTGTCATGCAGGAACAACTTTTTATGCTAGTGCAAGCATTTAGCCGCCCTCACGCCCAGTCTGATAGACGTAAAGACGACTCGTTACCTATTAAGAAGTCTGCTTCTAAGAGAGAACGGAGTTCTTCTCTAAAGAAAACTTCTCCCTCAGGCGATACTTCTTCTCGATACCAGGACGATACCGTTTCTTGTTCTCGATACCGAGACGATTCTTTATCGAACGATGCTGCTTCTCGTTCTCGATGCCAGGACGATACCGCCTCCCGTTCACGATACCAGCACGATACCTCCTCTCGTTCTCTTCGCCACGACGATACCGCCTCTCGTTCACTACGCCAGGACGATACCTCCTCTCGTTCACGACGCCACGACGATTCCGACCCTAGTTCTCGACGCCACGACGATACCGTCTCTCGTTCACGACGCCATGACGATACTGCCTCTCGTTCTCGACGCCAGGACGATACCGCCTCTCGCTCTCGACACCAGAACGATTCTGCCTCTCGTTCTCGGTGCCAGGGCGATACCAGCTTGCCTCTTCGGGACGATACTGCCTCTCGTTCCAAGGATTCTTCTAGCGCTGTACTCCAGGATGCAACCCGTCTTTTACAGGACGATTCCTTTGATTTGCCCTTGTCGGGTTTTAAGGAACCTTCTTCTCGTTTGAAGGATATTGCAGATGTGGATCAGGACCTCGAGGAGATTTCTGATGACGATGATAATCCTGCCGACGCTGCGGGAGATTACAAAGTTCTCTCTCGCTCCCTTCTTGAACTTTATGGAGAGGAATTCCAACCTGCTGCCCCTCAATCTCCTCAATCCCAATTTAACAGAAAGAAGGCCAAGAAACAGTCGGCCAAATGCTAGACAAGGGAGCGATAGAACCGGTTCGGGATCTATCCTCCCCAGGCTTTTACAATCGCCTGTTTCTGGTCCCCAAGAACTCGGGCGGATGGAGACCTGTCCTGGATGTCAGCTCTCTCAACGTCTTTGTGGAGAAGACAAAGTTCTCCATGGAGACGACTCAGTCGGTGCTGGCATCAGTACGTCCAGGGGACTGGATGGTGTCCCTCGACTTGCAGGACGCGTATTTCCATGTCCCCATCCATCCGACTTCAAGGAAGTACCTGAGATTTGTAATGCAGGGCAAGTGCTTCCAATTCAGAGCTCTTTGCTTCGGTCTCAGCACGGCTCCTCAAGTCTTCACCAGGATAATGGCGAATGTGTCAGGCTGGCTGCATCAGGAGGGGATAAGGATATCCCTCTATCTGGACGATTGGCTGATTCGTTCACGATCGAGGGAGAAATGTCTGGAGAATTTACGGAAGACTTTTATGATGGCTCAAGATCTAGGCCTGGTCATCAACAGGGAGAAGTCTCAGATCAGGCCGAATCAGACTATTCTCTATTTGGGGATAGTTCTGAATTCAGTTCTTTTTCGGGCTTCTCCCTCTCAGGAAAGACAGACCAAGTGTCTCGTAAAAGTCAGAACTTTCATGGACAAGAAGAGGTGCTCAGCGAAGGAGTGGATGAGTTTGCTGGGGACTCTATCCTCCCTCGAACAGTTTGTCTCTCTGGGGAGACTCCACCTAAGGCCTCTTCAGCACTTTCTTTCGAAGACGTGGAACAGAAAGACGCAGGAAGACTCCTTTTCCTTCCCCATTCCAACAGAAGTCAAGAATCTTCTGAAGTGGTGGCTGGACCCAACCTTGTTAGGGGAAGGGATCTCCTTACACAAGAAGAACCCAGACCTAGTGTTGTTTTCAGATGCATCAGAGTCAGGTTGGGGGGCAACACTAGGAAGCAAGGAGGTCTCAGGCTATTGGGAAGGAATTCAGCTGGGATGGCACATCAACAACAAGGAGCTGATGGCCATTTTTCTGGGGCTAAAGGCCTTCAAAGACTTGGTGTCTGGGAAGATTGTGGAGGTCAACTCAGACAACACCACAGCTCTTGCTTACATCAGGAAGCAAGGAGGGACTCACTCTCTGTCTCTGTTCGAGACAGCAAGAGAGCTCCTTCTTTGGGCGAAGGAGAACAGGATAAGCCTGCTGACGAGGTTTGTTCAGGGACAGAAGAATTTGAGGGCGCACATGCTCAGCAGGAAAGGGCAGGTCCTTCCCACAGAATGGACCCTCAACCAACAGGTCTGTCAGAGTCTCTGGAGGCTGTGGGGCAGACCCCTCATCGATCTTTTCGCCTCCAACTTATTCAAGAGGATCCCCATCTATTGCTCCCTAGTTCCGGACAAGGAGGCAATAGCAGTAGACGCCTTTTTGATGGATTGGACAGGGATGGACACTTATGCTTTTCCCCCGTTCAAGATCATCAATCTGGTAGTCAGGAAGTTCGCTCTCCTCGATTCGGGACGAATGATCCTGATAGCTCCGTTCTGGCCGATGAGGGAATGGTTCACGGAGGTGGTGGACTTGTTGATGGACTTTCCAAGAAGCCTCCCTGCAAGTCCAAATCTGCTCAGACAACCCCACTTCGAGAGATATCATCAAAACCCCCTCGCTCTCAATCTGACTGCCTTCAGACTATCGAGAAGCTCGTCAGATCGAGAGGATTTTCAGCGCAAGCTGCGAAAGCTATCGCCAGAGCGAGGAGGGTCTCTTCTCAGAGGGTCTACCAGTCCAAGTGGGAGACTTTTAGAGCTTGGTGTAGGAAGCACAAGATTTCCTCATCCACTACCTCTGTGAGCCAGATTGCGGATTTCTTGTTGTACCTCAGGCAGGACGCTAAGCTGGCTGTGTCCACTATCAAGAGGTACAAAAGTATGCTCTCTTCTGTCTGTCGGCATAGAGGCTTGGACTTGTCTCGCGATAAGGACTTACATGACCTCTTGAAGTCCTTTGAGAGAACCAAGCAGGCCCAGTTAAAGCCCCCTTCTTGGAACCTTGATGTGGTTCTTAAATTTCTGTGCACCAAGAGATTTGAACCCCCTTAGGGAGGTTACCAAGAAAACCCTCTTTCTTTTGGCCTTAGCAACAGCTAAAAGAGTCAGTGAAGTCCATGCAATTGAAAAACAGGTAGGCTTCAATCTGAATGGGGCAGTTTGTGCCTTAAGATTAGACTTTCTCGCTAAAAACGAGAACCCTTCTAAGCCCTGGCCAAGGACCTTTGAGGTTCCTAACTTGACCAACCTAGTGGGTCAAGAGCAAGAGAGGCTCCTCTGTCCAGTACGAGCCCTCAAGACCTACTTGTCTCGCACGAAAAATGTGAGCGGCTCTTCTAGCTCCCTGTGGTGTTCTGTGAAAGATCCTCAGAAGCCCCTTTCCAAGAACGCTTTGTCTTTTTTCCTGAGGGAAGTTATAAGAGAAGCGCATCTCTTGTGTGAGGAGGAACACTTCGGACTTTTAAAAGTGCAAGCTCACGAAGTGAGAGCCATTGCGACCTCGCTTGCTTACCGCAAGAACATGTCGCTCCGTCAAATTATGGATGCGACATTCTGGAGGAGCAACTCTGTGTTCGCCTCTCATTACCTCAGAGAGGTGAGAGTGGATTATGAGAAATGCTATACCTTGGGCCCATACGTAGCTACGGCTTCTGTATTAGGCAAAGGAGTTACTACCTCCCCTCAACCTTAGTTTTGTATACTTGTGTGTAGGTTGGTGTTTTTTTATTGGTTGTCTGAGGACTTCGACTTGTGTACAGTCACCTCAGTCTAGTTAGATAATTTTTATCTACTTTGCAAAAGTTAGGTGGTTGGTTTGGTAAGGTTGCAGTTTTTATTTTTGGGCAATAGGTAGTCCTGAAGTCTAGTCAGATTGTTGGTCTCACCCCGTTGACAGACTCGATTGAGTGTTTTCAGCACTGCAGGTCACATCCTGGCTGACACTCCTAAGGGAAAGCGACTCAAGAGGCAGGAACCTTTGAAGTCAGCTACCTTAGCAGGTAAGGAATCAAGGTGTTTATTTATCCTACAACTTTTTTGGTTGTTTCCCCAACGATGTTACTGTCTATCACCCTCCTCCAAGTGTGTTAATCAGCTATGTATATGTAACTGCCAGGTAAGTTCTATTCATAAAAATGGAGTTTTTATGATAAAACAAAGTTTTATGAATACTTACCTGGCAGTTATATATACATTCAAAGGGCCACCCACCTCCCCTCAGGAGACAGGTCGGGCATAGATGAACTGAGGAACAGAAAACGGGAATGATTCCTCCTACCACCCTTTAACGGGTGTTACCACCCAACCACCACAAGGCGGTTGCCACGTTTAGAAAAATTCTGCCGAAATAGAGATTATTAGCTATGTATATATAACTGCCAGGTAAGTATTCATAAAACTTTGTTTTATCATAAAAACTCCATATTAAACAATCTCACCAACCATTCAAGTACAGTCATACCACCTTTCTTCAACATCTCAGCTCTCACACCATCCATACTAGATGCTTTTCCTACTCTCGTTTCATCTAGTGCTCTCCTCACTTCCTCTCTTGTAATCTCTCTCTCATTCTCATCTCCAATCACCGGCACCTCAACACCTGCAACAGCAATTATATCTGCCTCCCTATTATCCTCAACATTCAGTAAACTTTCAAAATATTTGCCCACCTTTTCCTTGCCTCCTCTCCTTTTAACAACCTTCTATTTTCATCTTTCACTGTCTCTTCAATTCTTGAACCAGCCTTCCTTACTCTCTTCACTTCTTTCCAAAACTTCTTCTTATTCTCTTCATATGAATGACCCAATCCCTGACCCCACCTCAGGTCAGCTGCCCTCTTTGCCTCACTTACCTTGCACTTTACTTCCACCTTTTTCTCTCTATATCTTTCATACTTCTCTACACTATTACTCTGCAGGCATTCTTCAATAGCCCTCTTTTTCTCTTCCACTTTTACCTTCACTCCTTCATTCCACCATTCACTGCCCTTCCTCATGCTGCCTCTAACAAACTTCTTGCCACACACATCACTTGCAATCCCAACAAAATTTTATTTTACTAACTTCCACTCCTCCTCTAAATTACCAGTTTGTTCCTACACTTGATACAAACCCTCATTCTTTACTATAGGAGATATTCTAGTGCGAGCTGGAAAATACGGCAGAAAAAGCTCAACAATGTCGTTAACGACCGAGCAGGTAATTACCCACCTGTTAGTGGTGGGGGACCGCCGGTCGGTAGCTACTGTTTACCTTCAATCGAATTCTAGCCGTCGCAGTGGTAACAACACTGCTCCTGCTTTATTTGCCTGGCAGACTAGCCTTTCTTTTTTGAGTTTTCTTTAATCCATTTTCTTTTTCCTTGTTAGATAATGTCCTCTATTTTGAGGAAGTGTTCATGGCGCCTTTATGTCACTGCTGGATGTGGATCCTTTTCCCCTATGCCCTGTTACAGAGGTCATGGGTGTTCTGAGGGTTCCCCTGCCAAGTGGGTAGAAGTGGTCTTCGCAGAACCTCCTCCTCCTCCTCCTCCACTTCATTGTCCTCCCCTCTTCGGAGGCTAGGAGGGAGAGAGAGAAGAGGAAAAGGAGAGCTCGCACTCCTTTGCCTAGTCGTTCTCTCCGGAGACACAGGCGACATAGGAAGAGACATAATCGTTCTTGTTCTTCCTCGCCTTCTGTCTCTTCACGAGATGTCTCGCCGCAAGACCAAGCGCTCTCGTCACAAACTTAAGAGCGCTTCCTCCTTACCCTAACATAGGGTATCAAGAGCGTATGCGCCAACATGCGCATACACTCCAACAAGAGCATAGCTCCATCACGTGCCATGCTCTCACCTGCGCGCCTGCGCTCCCCTGCGCATAAACTCCTGCGCGCCACCAATCTTCTGCGCAATGGCGCTCTCCTGCGCACCAGTGCTCTCCTATGTGCTCCCGCGCGCCAACATTCTCCTGCACGTGCGCATACGCGCCCAACACCTCTCTCCTGCCCGCCATACTGCGCACCATCCTACGCGCCAGGTAAAACCTGCGCGTCAACTTTCTACTGTTAGAAGAACTTCTGACAAGGCAGCTATGCTGCCTTCTCCCGCGCGCCAACCCTTACCAACGTGCCAGCGCTTATCATCGTGCCAGCGCTTGCCAACACGCCAGCGCTTACCAACGCGCCAGCGCTTACCAACGCGCCAGCCTTCTCCCGCATCCGCAAGGATATGCGTACACACCCGCGCGCCCCATATGATTCCACTGTGCGCGCACTAGGGAATTTTCTCCTGCGTGCGCGCCCTACGGCTGGCACAGACGTGCAAGAACACTCTTCCGCACGCCCGTTTACGCCTTCACCTAGATGTTCTCGCCGAAGAGACAGGCAAAATAGGAAGAGACGTTATCATTCTTGCTCTTTCTCGCCTTCTGTCACTCCCCGAGACTTCTTGCCTCGAGATTATATACGCTCGTGCCTCAAACCTGAGAAGAACGCTCCCTCTTGTCATCGTTTTGCCTCGCTGTCGTCGTCGTGCGAGGGATCGTCTAAGAAACAGGAGCGCGGCCAAGGGCAAAGCACGTCCTAACCTCGAACCCTCTTCTTTGCCTAATACTGTAGTTTGAGGGTCTCCGTCCGCTCTAGAAAAAGTCAGATAGAGCGCTTCTCCTTGCTTCACTCTCTATCTTCAGAGAGATCGTTCTTGCCTTTGAATTCTCGATCTCTGACCCTTTGGGGTCTCGTGACAAGGAAACTTTGGTTTCCCGGTGCGCTATCCCTTCGTTTTCTCACAGCAAGTTGCTGAAACCTCGGGCTCTCGTGCATATAGTCTCGCTGACACTTCGGTGTCTCGTGAAAAGGGAGACTTCCGTTTTCCCGTTGTTCTAACCCTTCGGGTTCTCACAACACAACCTCTAGGGGCACGCACGATCACGCTGAACCTTTGGGTTCTCGTGACACAAGTCATCAAGAGTGTTACTCTTAGGTCAGAGAGTCTTCGGACTCTTGTCGCACGGAGTGTTTGCGTACGCCCATTCAACACTGCGCCCATGACAATCAAGAGTTTAACTCTTATTGCAGAGTCTTCAGACCTCAGTCACGCAGGTGTTCGCACACAATTAGCGCTACACACGCAAATCTCTGGTCATACACTAGCAGGGTCAATCCCTCGCTCCCATGTTTCAGACAGGACAACCTCCCTAATTCCTTTGCTCCCTAATGAGTTAAGGATTTCGAGTCTCTCAGAAACCTCGAAAGAAGATGCAGGGGTTCGGCCCTTCTTCTCTTCGGTTGAGAGCAGAAGGGAAAGGGGAAATTTGTTAGAGAGGCTAAAAGAAAACACCCGGATAGCAGCGACGTAGAACTCAATGCCGAGGGCTTCGGCCACTCTGTTTGTTATCCTGCGCTTCATGTGGCAGCTCATGAGCTGCCCATGTTACGAGGTAACACTCGTTGTCAACCTGCAACTTGATTAACTGGGAAACTTAGATTGCTGACAGGAGGTTCGCCTCCAGGGATTAGAGATCCTTCCCTTACGAGGGAGTGATAACCTTCCTCGGAATTGGACTGTGTGAGAGATCCATTCCCCTTCCGAGGGAAAGCTTCCCCACTTCAGCCAGTCAGCAAATTTCCCTCTTTCGTAAGGAGTTGCAAACAGCTCAATGAGTTTTACCTCTTGCTATCTTGTCCCCGAAGACTGTGCTTTCTTCCCTGGAGCTGGGGAAAAGCAAGTCTATAGCTTGTTCCTCCCTCGGGGGGAACTTCTCCCTGGGAGTATGCTCGGCTCAGGTGATATCCTTCATCGGGAGGACTTTTCTCTCGTTCACGAGAGGAGATTTTTATGCCTACGTTTTTTCCGTAAAACTGGGAGAAAATTTGCCTTAGGCGATGCCCTCCTAAAGAAGATCTCTCTCATTCGCGAGAGAGAGATTATTACGCCTACGCTTTTTTCCCATAGAACTGGGGGAAAGCTTGTCTTAGGCAATGTTCTCCTTCGGGAGAACTTCTCTCTTGTTCGCGAGAGAGATTATTAAGCCTATGCCTTTTCTCCCATAGAACTGGGAGAAAGCTTGTCTTAGGCCAGGTCCCCCTTCGGGAGGACGCCTTTCTCGTTCACGAGAGGGAGATTTTTACGCCTACGTTTTTTCCCTAGAACTAGGAGAAAACTTGTCTTAGGCGATGTCCTCCTTTGGGAGAACTTCTCCCTCATTCGCGAGAGAGAAATTATTACACCTATGCTTTTTCCCATAGAGAGGGGAGAAATCTTGCCTTTGACAATATCCTTCTTCGGGAGAACTTCTCCCTCGTTTGAGAGAGAGAAGTTACTACGCCTACGCTTTTCCCCATAGAGCAGGGAGAAAGCTTGTTTTGGGCGATCTCCTTCAGGAGAACCTTCCTACCACTCACGAGAAGAAAACTTGTGGGAGTTTGCTGATCCACGCTCCTCCCTCTTACGCTTTTGGTTCTCCTCCAGGGGCGGAGCGAGAGCCTTGTATTAAGCGACATTCTCCTTGGGGAGAACAAATCTTCCCTTCGAAGGAGTTATTTTCATCCCTGACGTTCTCCCCCTTCGTGCTGTAAGGAGACGTCTTTTTTAACCTACTGGTTCCCCTCACATTGCCCCTTGGGGTCTCGTGACGATCACCCTTTCGGCGGGCATGATCGGGAGCCTTTAAACTTTCGTCATGTTTATCCTACGGGTTCTCATGACCTTAGGAGTCCTTCGAGCCTCTGTCACGTTGGACTTTCGAGTTCACACGACTTAACCTTCGAGTTTCAATTATGCTGAGTAGTCGGGCCCTTGTAACAATTAGCACAGAGTGTCCGCACACGCACGCAATTAGCGCTATGCACGTGACCATCGTCATTAAGAGTTTTACTCTTATGACAGAGTCTTCCGACTCTCGTCAAGGGTCTTCGCCATTACCTCCAGACACTCCGACTTCTACTATTCTTCCCCCTTTTGATAAGAAAGATACGAAGGGTAAGATATAAGGTTTGTCTGCTACTCGCGTCTCCACTTTTACCTATAATAACACGTGAGGAATTATCGCAGCCTGAGGATTCCTCGGGAGAGCTGCTGTCGAGGGACTTAGAATCCTCCTATTTTAGGAATCTAAAAACTATGTGTTATACCTCATGCCTCGGCGATTTGCATCTGTCTCCTCGACCCTTTGACTCTCCAGCCTTAGACAGGCTATATAGTGACAGTCTGGGGTTCGAGTCCTGCCGAGACTCGTTAGTGCCATCAGTGCCTACAGCCTTACCATCCTTGTAAGCTAAGGTTGGGGGGTTTTGGGGGAGCCTATAGATCTATCTGCTGAGTCTTCAGCAGCCACTGCCTGGCCTTCCCTTTTCCTAGCTGGGATGGAGAGGAGGCTTGGTCATTGACCATATATGGTCAGTCTCTAGGACATTATCCTAATGGCTAGTGCGATGTCACTGTCCCTCGCCTCTGCCTTGCTTGAGCGACCTTTAAACCTGGTCTGTTCTCCAAGATCAGAGATGTCAACCTTCTCCTCTGATCTTGGATCCCCTCACGGCGAGGCTCACACCAGGCTAATCCTCGAAGAGACACTCTACTCTTCCAAGCTCTTCTCAGTCACAGAAGCCTCGGCAAGGGAAACGACTTCAATGTCCCTTCTGGCTTGACATGTGGTGATACAGTCGGCTACCTTGCGAGCCACGAGGACTTGCCAAACCAAAACTCTAGGCAGTCCCTACAAGAAGTCCTAACTGCTGGGGCTAAGACAATGGACTTCTTAACTGCTACAACAGCGACAATGTGAAGCAATTGGGTTCTCAAAAGGAAGGATCAGTAGTTCCCAGACTTCCTTTTGTACCTCAGTGAGAAAAGCTTCCCTCAGTCTCGGCGATTAAGGGCTATCGCGCAGCCTTGAGCCTCATCTGTAGACGGAGAAAGGGTTGACCTCTCCGCCTCAGAAGACATCACCTTGGTTGTTTCGGGGTTTGGAGTGATCTTGCCCCCCAGTTGAGTTTAGACCATCTCCTTGAGACATGTCTTACGTTCGCTGAAGGGTCTGCCCTATGAGCCCTTAAGGGCCTCAGGCTACTCTCTGAACCTTAAGACCATCTTCTTCGTACCTCTGTCCTCCACTAAAGGGGTCAGTGAGCTACATAGTCTGTCTTACGTCACCCATTCTAAGAGATGGGGGGGGAGTGTCTCACAACTTCGTACCGGGCTTGGTGGCTAGACTCATAATCCTTCATCTGCCGATGAGAGATTTTGAGAATTTCCACACTCAATAAGGTAACACAGGATGCAGTCCAGTCGTTACTATACCCAGTCAAGGCGTCAAAGAAATATCTGAAGCGCACCAGACCTTTCAGACCACGTCTCCGTCATCTCTTCCTTGTACCAACAGGGTAAAGAAGAGAATCTCTCGCAACACCATCTCTTTCTGGCTCAAGAAAGTTATTGCGAGGCCTTTTCACGGAGACCCAGAGGCAGCCCAACCCAGAGCCCATCAGGTAGGGGAGTGGCTGCCTCACTGGCGTTTAAGAGAATTTTCTCAGTCTCCCAAGTCTTAAGTGTTGGGGTCTGGAAACGCCAATCTACATTCACTGCTCATTATTTGAGCGACGTGACACATAGGTCTCTAGACACCCTTTCTATAGGGCCTATTGTGACAGGTCAACAGGTGCTGTAGTTACCTTACGCCTTTTCAGGGGACAGTAACCATTGGTTGAGGAATCTGGGTTACACTAGGTTTGAAGAAGGACATCCATCTATCTTCTTCATCTCCTTCTCACCCCATCTGGGGATCCTAGCCTGTATCCAGTTTTGGCTGGACTCGCCAATGGAAATAAGGTATGATACTCATCTGATTCCTCTCACAGGGTATAAGTTATACTCGTGGTCACGAGGTTTCCCCTTTGCAAGGTCGGGGGAAGGCTAAGTTTGAAGGGGTCTGAGTCGAAGGTTCCTGATCCACTTCATCTTGAAACATTTGTTTCCTCGAGGCTGCAAACCTTCAGTCGTGCTGAAGATTATGGGGATCTACAAAGAAAGAAGATTAACGGAAGGTTGTTGCTTCAAAAGAGTCTAGTCTGAGGATTATGTTCCCTAGGAATAGGGAACTCCTTGGCCACCCTGGCCTCAAGACTAAGTCTCCTATAGTTAAGAATGAGGGTTTGTATCAAGTGTAGGAACAAATGACAAACTTATAACAGAGTTTGTATTTTTCCTAACATACAAACCCGAATTCTTTACTCAAATCTTCCCTCCATCACCGCCCGCCTAGGATAGTCCTAGCTAGAATCCGATTGAAGGTAAACAGCAGCTACCGACCGGCGGTCCCCCACCACTAACAGGTGGGTAATTACCTGCCCGGTCGTTAACGACCGTTGTTAAGGTTTTTCTGCCGTATTTTCCAGCTCGTGCTAGAATATCTCCCATAGTAAAGAATTCGGGTTTGTATGTTAGGAAAAATACAAACTCTGTTATAAGTTTGTCATTTCTCTTACTTTCACTGCATCATATGCCATTTTCAACCTTTCTTGATAAATACTTTTTACCCCCGGTTTTATTAGCTCTTCAACCTTCACTAGCTCCCTTTTACATCCACCTACTCTATTCCCCCACTCTTTTGCTACAACTAATTTTCCTTCCACCAAAAAATGATCAGACATACTGTTAGCCATACCCCTAAACACGTGCACGGCTTTCAATCTTCCACACATTCTTTTAGTTATCAACACGTAATCCATTAATGCCCTTTCTACCACTCTTCCATTTGCCACTCTTACCCATGTATACTTGTTTTTATCTTTCTTTTTGAAAAAGCTAGAACTTATCACCATCTCTTGCTCAACACACATATCTACCAGTCTCTCCCCACTCTCATTTTCACTTGGTATGCCATATTTCCCAATGACACCTTCTACCTCTCCAGTGCCCACTCTAGCATTTAAGTCACCCATGACAACTACATAATTCCTTCTACCCAGTCCTTCTACACACCTAGTTAATTCATTCCAGAACTCCTTCCGCTCTTCTTCACTTTTCTTACAACTTGGCCCATACGCACTGATAAAAGCCCAACAATTAGTTCATTATGCATGTTGCATAAGATTTTTCATAACTCTGACCATCCTTTACATTCAGATCTCCCTGGACAATTCTATCCTGTTCGTAATACTAGGCAGGTAGTTAATTCTAATAGCCAGGCCTTCTCCATCATAAGACTCAATACTACGCAGTACTCTAGAAGTTTTATTCCAGCTGTTACCAAGTTGTGGAATGATCTTCCTAATTGGGTTGTTGAATCAGTAGAATTTCAAAAGTTCAAAGTTTGAGCAAATGCTTTTATGTTGACCAGGTGGACATGAGTCTTTTTATAGTTTATATATGACCTATCTGTTTTTTACGTTGTTAATAGTTTATATATGACATATCTATTTTGACATTACTTTTTTTAGAATGATTTATTGTTAATTTGTTCTCATCAGTTATTTATTTCCTTATTTCTTTTCCTCACTGGGCTATTTTTCCCTATTGGAGCCCCTGGGCTTATAGCATCTTGCTTTTCCAATTAGGGTTGTAGCTTGGATAGTAATAATAATAATAATTCCCTACCCAACCTAACCCTTACCACACTAGAGTGTGGGGAGCAGTCACTCTCCCCCCAGCTCCACCTCTTTGATGTCTCATAGGATGATGATAATAATAATAATAATAATAATAATAATAATAATAATAATAATAATAATAATAATAATAATAATAATAAAAAACAGTTTTGCCTACTTTGCAAACTTGTGCTGCTGTTATGGGATGTCTCTCATTCTAAGCAGTCTCACCTGGATGTCATTTGAACCCTTGACTGAGGTTACAGACAGAGATTTAATCTCAAAAGTGTATTTTTGCTTGCTTGAACATCAGCAAAGAAAGTGGGTGAATTGCATAGTTTATTGTTCCTTTTGCATCACTGAAGGATGGAGATTATCATTATTCTCATTGGTTTTGGAGATTGTAGTAAAACCCAGAATCCATCAGCCTCTGGTGAGAAATTTTTTGCCTTTTTTGTTACCTTCCCTTAGAAATTTTGTTGGTGATGATCCTAGGAGATGCTGTTTTACCGGGTTAGGATCATGCATTGCTGCTTGCCCACAAATTCAACATATAGAACTGAATATTGACAACACTGTACACTATCTCACGGATGGTGCCCACAAGTGTTGGGATATATTCTCCTTAAAACCTGTGGTGGCAGCCAAACATGTGCATCAGCCTTAGCTTCTGGGTAGGCTAGCATCGCATCTAAGTGTACGGTAGTGAATGATAGGTGTGTTTGCTCCAAAGTTGCCAGGTTCACTATAGCTCTCCTGGCCAAAATTGTAGCATTTCCGGCCAAATTAGGGCAGTTCATTTAGAGAATTCAGCCAAACTCTACTTACAATATATTTCAGCAAAAAATATACTTACAATGAATATTTACCTGATAATAACTGGATATTGAGCCTCTGGTATTCATTATGCTGGTAGCAATAATAGGTATAGGTTGCTTATTTTCTTTTCATTTTATTAACATATTTGCCTTATACAGTATTCCAGGCTACATATTTCATAATTATAGTTCCAATACACGAGAGATATTTTTTTTCTTGTTCCATATCATTTTTGTAAGTTTTTCATTCGTATTTTTGCATTATTTATTGATTTGTTTACATTCTACTATTATGTTACTTCAGTACTTATACTGTAACTACATTTTAATTGTTTATTTCAATCTTTAAACCTCATGAATTAGACCTCTTTTTCTAATTTATTTAAACTAGAATCTACATCCTCATGAACTCTGGTCATCTCTTTCAGTCTTGTACCATGTTTTCTAAGTTGAATAGCTCCATTATGCACTCTGTTACTTGAAAGTCTTTACAAAACTTTCCTTTGAACTGGAGATGTGCACATATTCTTACATTGGCATCTAACATTGTGCAACCAAGCTGATTTCATGCTTATCTCTTGACATTATTTTATTGTGGAGAATATTCTCGCAAGAACAGCACTGCTTATTAGTGTTGTCAGGTAAGCTGTATCATATTTCTCTAGATATTCAAAGGGACAATTGCCAGATGAATTCTTGTATTTTAATACCCCTGACCAGAAAGAAACAGCATCATTGGGAATTCTTCCATCAAATACAGATGCTTCTGCCCAAGGAACATGCAGAATTTCCCTGTATTGCTGTTTAATACTGTTCTCAGTCTCCATGCAAAGATGAGGTAATGACAGGTTAATGAATAGCTCACAGTCAGTTTGATTTATCATCTTTTTGGGGAAAGTGTGCACAGACCTTTGAATATTGTTCTATTTATTTAAAGTTTCTTCTCCACTCATTATAAGGCTTCATTTAGAAGACTATAACATCGTTTCTAATCCTCAGCCTTGGCCGGTATTTACACAGAACATTGTTGGTTGTCTATTTGAGTGCATATCTTGTCCATGAATTTTGCACCAAAGACAACTTTGTTTAGTGGCAATGGGTCACCCTTCTTATCAAAGATTCTATCTAGCAAACTTTTGTGGTGCAGAATCAGTTCTCTAGTTAAGTCTTCGCGGGCTGCATCTGTGTTCTAGAACAGGGGGTTTACTCTTTCAAACTCTGTAACTATAGGGGAAACAAAGTGAAAGTGCAGCAAAATGCTTGTATCATTCAACATACTAAGCATTTCTCTTGTTTTGTAGCATCAGGAGGCATCTACCTTTGGGACTGTTACAGCAAAGTAAGTCTTTAGTAATTTCCACTTTACAAGAGTATTGCAAATATTTTTTCCTTGAACTAGCTATATTGTATTTGAAATCTTCTGAAATGGTAGTGGCATACACTTTCTTTCACTTCTACCATCCATCACTCCAAACAGTTCCTTAAATGCATCTCTCCGGAGTACACTTTTACTGAACCATTTAGGAATTTCATGTCACAGATAACCAAGATTCGATGGCAAGATTTCAAAAGTATTTCCAATGCAAAGGGCCAGTGAATGGCAAATGCATACGTTAAATTGACACTTTGGTGATTGTTCTCTAATTCTTGACCATACTGAATTATGTTCACTTATCTTTGCAGGTGTACTGTCACTACCAAACCCCACACAGTCTGTCCACTTTATTCTAACATTTTCCAAGATGCTGCTCAGTGCTAGAAATATATCATAACCTATGACTCCAATAATTGGTATAAGACCCACGAGTTCCAGTACAATTGTGTTCTGTGATTTACTTAAATACCTCACAATAATGGAGATACGTTTATCTGAGGCAACATTTGTGGCTTCATCAATTAGTAAAGAATATTTCTGTCCTTGTATGTCCTTTCAAAGTTCTTCAAAGGGTGCTGGTGAGATAACTTTAGAAATTAAGTTACTGCATTTTGTTGTATGTAGCTGTACAAGTAGATTTTTTACTTCACTGTCTTTGCCATTCTTTTTCGTTAATTCGCTAAGATGATCTACACTTGCAGTTGAACTGTAGCAAGATATAGCAACAGTAAACTCTAATTCCACATGCTTTTTCACATAGTAACTTCTCTTTGGAAAAGCAAAAAAATGCAGCGGCCTACACATGAAAGCCGCATTGACCCTGCTTGTGTGTCTCTTTGATTTGTCATGGTCCGTCGGACGAAATGCTTTGGGAGGCATCTGAGTTTTACAAAGTTTGGAAAAGGTATTTTCACTGCTCTTACTGGCTTTTGTAAGCCACATAAATTTCTCATCCCAAGAGTTTTTATATTTCCTCCCACTATCAGAGCTCCCTTTCCACTTCTTATAGGACATTTAGACAGTGGTAAAATTACTGGAAAACAAATTAAGGCAATTATTAATCAATAGGCACTGTTACAAATCGATTAAAGAAACAAAATTCACACCAAATAACGCACAGCCAATTAAGTGGCACGGAGAGAACTCTCTTTACCCCCAAGTCCATTTGCACTAATTTTAAGGTTTGGTTAGTTCAGAATAGTAAATTCGTAGAATTAGGAAGTAATAAATGTACAGTCTTCCAGGAATAGGAAATGACGGAATTTATTATAAATTCACAATTTACATAAGAACAATTACCAATAGCTATACGTTTTAAGACTAGCTATGAAGTTTGAACAGGTCACAGTGCTGTGAGGACAACATTGTTGTACAATTGGAGAATTACAAACAGTACAGTATTTGATTCATGGAAATCATCCAAATTTTGGCCAAAAAGGGTTTTTTTCTGACCAGATAATTTAACATTGGCCACTAGGCAACCCTAGACTGATCTTTCTATATTATGGTTTCCTTCCAATTTAAAGATATAGGCTGTATATTGTTAAGATGGATTAGGTGGAGATGAGTTACTGAACAGGTCATACTGTACTGTTCTTAGCCATTTATTTGATGAAGGAATTTAACTTCTTTGTTCCTCCTCTAACAAGGAACTGGTGGGGTGGCAGAGGGTATGGCATGGCTTGTGATTTCTGACAAATACCTTCTGTGATGATGTTTTCATATGAAATTTCCAGATTCTATGGAAATCTATAGTTTTGCCTAACATACCAAAACCCCTGACACTACAGTAATGAATATCCAACCTCACATCATAAATGTAAAGTCAGCCAGTGATTTACTAGAGTCATAATCCTCTTGCTCACATTTGTGACTGGGATGTTGACATTTACAGGTAGGGGAGAACAACTTGGTCTTAGTCGCAATAAATTCCAGATCTTTCAAGTTATTTAAATTTTATTGTATAACAATCCCATAATCTATTATAATACAGCCGGCCTCAGACCAATTCCACTTTCTTGTTCCTAGCACTGTAGGAGTACTAAGTTTAGAGTACAGTGGTTGGGTGTAAACCCCCTCACACCCCATGGGCATACCTATCCTAAACCATTTGAGCTTTCGGTGGCAAGATATTGAAAGAAAAGTCTATGGATTTGAAATCTAAAAGATCTCCAAATTTCTTACATTTGCAGATTTTTTATATAGACATTGTACTTAATATCTATATTAAAATTACTAACTACAATTTTCTGATTTGATAAATTTTTTTCTCTTGTATTTTTTATTTGCTGAGAACACTTGAGCTAATTAATAAACTTCTATTTCTGGAATGAATAACAATGTTGGTATTGTACAGTACTGTATTATTTCAGGATTGTGTGAGACGAAAAGCCGCCATGTCTGTTATGGCAGTGAGACGAGTCACTGAAGCAGAAGCTCTGAATGTTGTTGACAAAGTTTTTGATAGATGTTATAATGACTTGGAGCCCATTGGTAGAAGGATACGTAGAAATTCCCATGACATGCATAAAGCTTACATGGAACGATTTTCCTACGGGTATGATTGACATGGAAGCTTTAACATTTTGTTTTAGCATATTGTACAGTATGATGTATATCTTATAGCAATTCCAGTTGGGTGATGATGTTAATTTTTATGCAATAATTCTAAATATTGTTATCAGGAGTATAGATGCAAATATCATGCTGTTAAAAAAGTGATGTACTGTACAGATCTGGTATGATATAAGGTAAGAACTTCCTTAAAAATGTTTCAAACTTGTTTTCAGTCAGTCATAATAAATACAGAGGTAAATTATTTTACAGAGACCTTTCCCTACATATATTCAGCTTTGCTGAAGCCTTTATTTTCAAGTTCTAATTCCGGATATTTGTACAGTACAGGTGTATTTTCAGTTGCTTCACAATAGTCGATTATAAAAGTATTGAAAATGTACTTTGTAAATATTGCAACTTCTATGACTTACTTCTGAAGCAGATTGTAGTATTTTTTGTAATAGATTGCTATCAAATTATAGTATATGTAATTTTCTACCCTTGAGCTAGATTTTTTTCACATTATTAAGTGATGATTGCTGTTAGTTGCTACGTTAATGCAGAAACTAGAATAATTCCTACTGGATAGTTTCCCATATTGAATGAGTGTTTGCATAATTTTAACATATTTTCCCTTTGGAATAAACAATATTTGTCACAACTATATTATTATTACAGTAAAGTATTATTGTTACCAGCCAAGCTGCAGTGCTAGTTTGAAAAGTAAAATTCTACAGGGTCAGGGTTCTCAGCAGGAAAAGCAGCTTAGAGAAGAAATGAAAGAGATAATAAATTACAGTATAAAATAGATATAGATAAGAGAAAAAAGTAAAATACTACTGTAAGTAGTATTAAGACAAATTGCCTGTATGTTCAGAAAATCTCAAGGTACAATACCTAAGATGACCTTGGCTGGACATCGTTGGTATGCTCACCTTTAATTTACTTGAAAGGAAACACGATCAAGTTGTCTCTCTAATCGTAACCTTAAGTCTGTTCAGAGGTTCCTACTTTGATGCTACTTGAGGCAAAATATAAAGGATTAAACTTCTACTCTAACTTATGCCTAAAGGCTTAGTGTAATTGGGCAAATTGAAGGTGTTTATGGAGTTGATACTTATAAAGGATAGCTTAAACAGACCAATACTGAATAAAAATCTTGACCCTCACATGGCAGACTAGGCCAACTTGAAAGGTATCAGATATGATTCTGCTTTATCCAGATTTAAGTTTCAATTGATGTACAGCTGGTTTAGTGCTCCAAAGCTTGGGAGATCCTTATCAACCAGAAAGCTGACATTAATCCATAACATGGAGTTATATAGGTCTAGATGTAAATACTCAGAGAATTAATAAGACAACTGGGACCAAGGATAGAAAATTTCTATAGTATGACCAGATCAATGGCTGCCTCGGATTATTATTTTGTCCCAACGCAAGATACAAACCTTCCGCTCTTTAATATAACTTTGTTATTTCGGCAGAGCTGAAAACTAGTCGAAACTTTAGGTTAAACAGGGTTTAACTACCCACTGCTAGTTAGCGGGGGTGTATTTACCCACCGCTCCCACTGTCACTTTTTATTTCGGCTTGGTAGAGTGTAGACGTATCTCCCTCTCCCGTTAACCTAAACTGGCTGAAACTAATTTCTTTTGCTTTTTCTTTTCAAGTGTGCTTGCCCGTGAGGTCCAACCATGCGAGTTTGTCTGGGTCGTGAAGGGTGCCGTTGTGGCACTTCATGGCTTCGGAAGAGACGGATCCTCATGGTCTCTGTCCTACGTGTCGAGGTTACTCATGCACTAAGGAGTCTCCTTGTAGCGTGTGCCGGGAGTGATCGCCCTCCCAGTGGGTGAGGCTTGGTAGGCGGAAGAAAAAGAAGTCTAAGAGGGATTCGTCCCCTTTGAGGTCATCCTTGAAAGGGAAGAAGATCGGACTTCTTTCTCCTCCGGCTCGATCTCTCCATCATGACTCTACCCAACTGGCTTCTTCCGAGGAACAGTCAAGTACAAGTGGCGCCCTGGTAGCTCCAGGACAACCTTGAGCTGGGTCTCCACCCGTTGCCTACCCTAGAAGGGCAGTGAGAGAATCCTCCGCTGGGGAGTCTCTCTCAGACGATGCGGTTAGTCTGCTGTGGCCCTCCTTGGGGTTGACGGATCCTCCATCAAAGGGGAAGATACAGGAGGTCTATCATTTGGGTGTGCATGCGCACTCAAGTGCTGAGTCCTCTTCTTTTGCTCTCCCCGACGATCCCCCTGCTTCGGCAGGAGGACAAGAGCAGTTGAGGACAAGCACTCCTCGGAGTGACTTGTCCAGAGACCCTCAGGTCTCAGGAACAAGCTTGGGCTTTGTTCCAGAGGTTGTTCAGGGAGTTGATCCTCTTTCCAGACTTGTCCGATGGGAGGAGAAGCAACTCGGACAACTGAAAGGTTCTCCTTCCAGTGTTGCGCGGTCTGACCTTCCGAGGAAAGACGAAGCGACACAACCTTCAGAGCGGCAGCTTCCTCGTTCGAGGGGCCATGCGCCATCAGAAGGAGGAGTTGATCAATCTTCTCGTTTGCGAGAGGAGAGATCTTCTTTGACCCTCTCTTCTGAGTGGCACCTCCCTCGTCTGCGAGGCAATGCACCATCAGGAGAGAGAGGTGAGGATTGTTCCTTATGCTTGCGAGAGCAAAGATCTTACCCTGAGTGGTCTCCTCTGCGAGGTTACCACCGAACGGTATTAGGCTCGTCCATACCCCGCTCCAGTCCATTGGAGCACAGCTTTTCGGAGCTGGATGACGAAGGAGGGAGGAGGTTTCCATCTGGGCCCCCACCTTTTCATCGTGCCCGCAGGGCATAGCGAAACACTCAGTGTTTCTCGAGACCAATCTCTTATGAGATCGGTCAGACAGGTAACTTCAGGGTTTTTACCAGTCTCGCTGCAGCGCCAGCGCTCAGCCCCCTGTCATTCCTTACCCCTTAGAGTAAGGAAAGCACTGCACCTTTCTTTTTTGGAAGAACAGGTGAACAAGAGAGCTCCTCTTCTTGATGCTCTCGTACAAGATCTTGTATCGTTGCCAAAGGCAGAGAAGCTCCACCCATCGTCATTTTCCTTTCCTTCTAGCAAGAAGCAGGGGAGAGCTTATTCGCTGGAAGCGATGAAACATGATTCTCGTCAAGTGAATGAGGTTCCTATGCACTCTAGCGATCACTATCGTAGAGTTGAGGAGAGGGTGGAGGTGAGCGAGCATACTGGGTCGCCTTGCCAACCAACCTCTCTTCAAGGTCATTCACCTCCTGTTTGTTCACCCCGAGAGCGCTTAATGGGGAGAGGGTTAAGGCATTCTCCCCATCCCTCCCACCCACTTCAGCCAGTGCAATCAGAATCATCCAAACACAGGGATACTGAACCATCAGGTAATTTGTTAGCCAAGGATGGACCTTGGTTTCAAGAACTAGTGAAACCGCTTAAGCAAGCGATGGGAATTTGCAACGATCCTCCAGGTGCAGCGGCGAAGGTTCCTGTTATTTCACTGGGTTCTCCTAAGGGATTTAGTGATCTTTCTGACCTTAAGCGATCTAGTCTAGTTAGGGTGCCACTACCGCCTCTTGTCTCCTGTCACCCAGGGAGTCTCAGGGTATGAGGATTACCTTAACACTAAGGATTTTAAGTTCATGGATCCGAACTGAGAGAGGGCGGCAGTGACTCAGGTCACGGACATGAGGTCGGTTAGGGAAAGAGAGTTTGCTTCTCTCCGAAGGTCGGAATCCTCTAACCTTCGGCCGGTCTCTCGCTCGGAGAGCTTGAAGCCTGTTAGGATCGACGATCGGGAAGATCCTTCATCTCGACCAAAGGGTACCCCTCTCTGAGTTGGTTCTGGAGGTGCTAAACCAACGGAATTAATAAGGGGAGAGGAATCCTCTTTTTTGGATGAATTTGAGATTCAACCAAGGGAGAGGAAAGACATGAAGATTCTACCCAAGAACTGGCGTTCTATGGATGAACGTCAGACCCGAGGGGAGCAGCCTTCAGTCTCAGCCGCTATCATAAGACCTGAGCCTAGCAGCCATTCCCCCGAGCACCCTCGACTTCCAAAAAGACATCTGTTGATGACCCTCACCCTCCCCGGGTTACTATGGGTGTTAGCTCGGGAGAGGGAAAACCTTTTGATGACGGTTCCGAACACTACTTGCTTCCGCCAGCCCGAATGTCACACCTTCGGAGCAGAAAGATTCGGATCAAATTTTTTTAAAGTTTCTGGCTTGCATCAGGAAGGTTAACAACCTGGAAGAACCTGATGACATCCCAACTGAGGGCAAGAATACAGTCCTGGACCAGTTGTCTAGGGCTCCTAAACCCTCCAGACCCAAGGTAGCCTTACCTTGGGGAAGGGGAGTTAAGGCAGCAAAGAAGAGAGCTTTCGCCTAAGTGGCTGGCACCTCCCGCTCTCTTCATTCGGACTCCTCTAGGTTACTTCCTCCTCCTTACTTAAGGCATAGGAAGTACTATGAGGTAGTGGGAGATAATCCTTCCCCCTTACCGCTGGATCTAACGATTGTATCGTTGACCCAGACGCATTTGGAGAAACTGACAACTCTCCCTGTTCAGTTTTCTGCTGCAGACGTTGCTAACATGGAGCGGGTTGCAAAGTGTGCCTTGCAATCAGCTTCATAGCTGGACTATTGGTTGGGCACGATCGGCTATCTTGTCAAGAACAAGGACTTCTCTACTCCTAAGAGGAGGGAGACACTGTTCTTTTTCCTTCTCGGGTGCGAGAACACTCAAATTCTTGACGGAGAATGTGGTGAACCAATGGGTTAACTGGATCTTGAGATGACGCGATGCGGTTGTCTCAAGATTCCAGAGGCAGGTGCCGAAGAGGGAGGCAATGAGGCTGCACAACGACACAATGGACGGACCCGCCTTGTTTGACGGGAAAGCCACTGAGAACATAGCAGACCGATGAAGAATTGTGAGCCAAGACACTCTCCTCCAGTGGGTTGTCTCCTCTCGCTCCTTCCAGCAGGCTCCTCCAAGGCAGAGACAACAGTCTCCCAGACCTTAGACTGGCCAGAAGCATAACGTCTAAAAGAAGAAGGATGCTAATCCTTCCTTTCAACCCAAAAAACGCAAAGGTAAAGGCAAGAAATCCCGGCGAGGACAACCATGCTAGGGAGGGCAATCCCCCCGACCAGTCCACTGGTGGGGGGATGCCTTATGAGCAAATGGCAGAGGCGTATGAATTACGGAGCTGACTCTTGGTCGACTTCTGTATTAAGAAAGGGATATATCATCCCTTTCATCAACTCTAACCCTCCCCTGCCTCAAAAGTCCAACTGGGACAAGGCCCTATGCCAAGGGATCGGCAAAGGACCAGGACCTACGGGCCGATGTGAGGACCATGCTAGAGAAGGGTGCTCTCCAGGAGGTCACGGGAGGGTCTCCAGGCTTTTACAGTCACTTATTTCTTGTAGAAAAGGCACCTGGAGGCTGGAGATCCATGATAGACCTCTCAGCCCTGAACGTGTTTGTCCTATAGACTCCGTTCAAAATGGAGACGGCACAAATGGTCAGACCGAACAACTTCATGATCTCGTTGGACCTGAAAGACGCGTCCTTCTAGATCCCAATACATCCGTCTTCAAGGAAGCACCTGCGCTTTACTATGGATGATCAGATATACCAATTTAAAGTGCTGTGTTTTGACTGACCTGTCCTCAGCATTTCAGGTGTTCACAAGTTTTTACTCTAGTGTCCACTTGGGCAAATAAGAATGGCATTCGTCTTCTTCAATACCTAGACGATTGGCTAGTTCTAGCAGACTCAAAGGAGACCCTTCTCCTCCATCGAGAAAAACTTCTGGCCTGTCAGGATCTGGAGATCCTAATAAATCGTGAGAAGTCTCATCTGCAACTGGTCCAAGATATGGTATACGGTATCTAGGGATAAAAATCGAGACCACACTAGGCAAGGTCTTCCTGTCCGAGGACAGAGCGAAGAGACTGAAAGAGGTAGCTCAAGACTTCCTCACGAGAGACAAACTGCCAGCACATGGAAGGATGGAATTTGGGAGTTAGGCCTAATATTAAAAGTTTCAAAATTTAAAAAAAAAATTTACTGGTGGAGGTTATCAGATTTTCCTCAATTTTGAATATTTGGCAATCCGACAGGCCTAGTGCGAGTCAGCTCTTCGTAGAGGTGAAGATGGAATTTGGGAGTTAGGCCTAATATTAAAAGTTTCAAAATTTTTACAAAACAATTACTGGTGGAGGTCATCAGATTTTCCTCAATTTTGAATATTTGGCAATCCGACAGGCCTAGTGCGAGTCAGCTCTTCGTAGAGGTGAAGATGGAATTTGGGAGTTAGGCCTAATATTAAAAGTTTCAAAATTTTTACAAAACAATTACTGGTGGAGGTCATCAGATTTTCCTCAATTTTGAATATTTGGCAATCAGACAGGCCAAGTGCGAGTCAGCTCTTCGTAGAGGTGAAGATGGAATTTCGGAGTTATGCCTAGTATTGAAAATTTCAATGTTTTGTTTTTTTTTTTTATTTTTACTGATGGAGGTTATCTGATTTTCCTCAATTTTGAATATTTGTCAATCAGACAGGACTAGTGCAAGTCAGTTCTCTTTCTTTGCCCTGAGAAACTCTGACGTTGTGGCACGATGGCCAGCCTAACTGCCAATATTATGCTAGACTAGCCGAAACTGATACGAACTCACAAAAGACTAAAATAATAAATTGTAATGAAAGTATATAAAATTTAGTCCTTAGCATCGTAATGCTAATGGTAATGAAAATATATATAAAATTGAGTCCTTAGCATTGTAATGCTAAACAAAAACTAGCTAACGTGAAACTTACCCATTGTGGAGAATTATTTTTTATTTAAATGTTTGAGTGGGACTTAGTCCAGGAAAGTCTCCCTACGTCAGTTACCTAAGGATCAACGGGAGGATAATGAGCACTTACACTCGGGACACAAACACCCTGCTAATAAATTTACTGATGCAGTTCCCTAACCGTCACTCATAAATACTAAAGGGGGAAATTTTACTCTGTCCAGAGGCCGGAAACTCCACACGTGAAAATAAAAGTAATGTAATGGCCTACTCTAGCTTTGTCGGGTCTATGTAGTCATCTTCACTATTAGGCTCTGTTTCGACTCCGTCCTAGTGACCCCAGCGAGATGCTGGACAGGAATCTTACGTTAATGTAATTAGAGACAATAAAAAAAATGGGAGCAGTGATGTAAAGTAAAGTTTAAAAGTTTAAAGATATGGATCTTTACCTTCGAAGCAGATATTCAATAATAAGTCGCTCGCTAACACACCCTTTTTCAAGTTACTTACTCCTTTTAAAATATCGGGTATTCTGTCCCGTGATCAAATATTCATAATAGGCGCATTGAAATAAATGAGGGAGTAAAAATCCCACAAGGTTTAATTAACCTAATCTTGATTTATTGTACAAATTTACATTAAATGAAAAGGACATCTGAACAAACAAAAATGGTATCAAAATAAAATGTGATGCAATAAAAAGCAATTCAAAGGTTGTTTAGACACGTGGTCTTTTGCAATGGTCAATAATTTAAATTGGGTCAGCCAAGAAATATACACAATCCCACCGCACACAGTCCGAAATATGTAATAGCCAGTTAACCTAATCAAGTTAAAAGTTAATCTAAGCTAAGAAATGGGGGAATAACTAAGTGGCCACATTTTTGTACCTGCACTCCTTGGAAGACCGTCCTTTGCCCTTAAATGCCTGTTGACCGGAACGTTGCACAGTTGCACTCTTGACTGGCTCACCCCTAAATTCTGACTTTGGAAGATAGGGTTTAACAGGCTCTTCTTCTTCTCTATCTCTCCGACCGGCAGGACTCCTCTGAGTCGAGTTTTGGGAAGGGGGTGGGGGTGGGGGTGGTGAGCCAGAGGTGCACAGATTAACTGACAAGCAGGTCAATCGGTCACGGTGGCTTCCGAACGAATCGGCTGAGGTTAAGGTTGAGGGGGCTCACCTGGCTTCACCTTTCAAGACAAGTGACGAACGTTGAGTGCAGGGAACCCATTGGAGGTGCCATATCGGGACTTTAGGACAGGGCAATATATTGTTGCAAGGAGTGCATAGGAGGTAGGATTTTGTACAAATACTCAGAGAAATCTTGCTGCTCTAAGGGAATTTATATATACAAGAATCCTACCTATTCTGGCTTGCTAAAAATTGATAGTTAAAATGAGAAATAAGCAATGGGCTGGTGCAATGGGCATACATCTTAAAATTAACAGACCTTAATTGGTACTGAGAAATAAAAGCTGCATTAAAGTCAGCTGTATTGAGATTACAGTGGTACCTCTACATATGAATTTAATCCGTTCCAGAACCAACTTCGGATGTAGAAAATGTTCGGATGTAGAAACGAATTTTCCCATATGAATACATTGAAATAGGATTAATCCGTGGTTGAGCACAAACACCTATGATAACTTCTTAATAAACTACTACACATAATTTCCCATGAGAATAATGCACACTAAATTAGATAATAGACATGTAAATAAGAAGAATTAGCATAATTTGATAAATAAGAAACGGGTTTTTAGCGTCACTTTACCTTAGAAACTCCAGCGCAGGTGTTGTTGGTCTTGCCACGCAGAGAGGAGATGGACGGGCGGCGAGGAGGTAGAGAGGTTAACTACGATAAATGTACACTACCGTAACTTATTCTAACTTACACTAAGTGAACTTTAACATAACTTAGCTTATTTTTTTTTTTATTTTTATATTTTATATTTTTTTCTACATTTTCTTTTTTCTTTTTGATGATTAATTTTAATCACTTTCACTCTCTACGCTTAAAATTGACTGAATTTCTTTCGCTTCACTCTTTGCCGTTTTCTTTGTTTCACTTTCTTTCGCTTCACTCTTTGCCGTTTTCTTCGAATCACTTACATCCTCTTCATCACGAGTTCGCTTCGTAGTTTTTTAAAGAAATTATCGATAGATAATTGCTTGGTACGGCTTTTAAGAATGTTTCGAAAGTGAGTTAGGCAAACATCATCGAACTGCGAAGCTACACGACAAACCTGCAATTTTTTTGGGTGGTATTTGTCGATGAAGTCGACCACGTCTTGATATTTTCCTAACACCTCTCTTATATGCGCTGAACCTAACACATTTTCTACCTCCAAGCTCCCTCCCTCGTCATCACTCATGTGCTCAGACATAGCATGGAGTTCCTTGAGCTCATCCGTGGTAAGTTCATTGTGATGTTCGGCGACGAGTTCCGTAACGTCATCTGCGTCGACCTCCAGACCCATGGACTTGCCAAGGGAGACGATTTCCTCTACGGCTTCCGCTGCACCCACCACGGGATCAGGTTCGGGGTCAAAACCTTCGAAATCTCGGGGAGAAACTGCATCAGGCCACAGCTTCTTCCAGGCAGAATTGAGGGTCCGTCGAGTTAATCCCACCCAAGCCTGATCTATGATCTTCAAGCAGTGCACGATGTTGAAGTGGCTCCTCCAAAATTCACGCAAAGTTAAGTTGGTGCTTTGCGTGACATCAAAGCACTGCTTAAATAAGTGCTTGGTGTACAGCTTCTTAAAATTAGAGATGACTTGCTGGTCCATGGGCTGGAGGATAGAGGTGGTATTCGGTGGAAGATACAGCACCGTTAAGAACTTGAATTCATCGAAGATATCATCTTCAAGTCCGGGGGGCTGAGCGGGTGCATTGTCAAGGCATAGCAGGCACTTTAAAGGCAATTTCTGTTCATGAAGATACTTCTTCACAGAAGGGCCGAAAACTTGGTTAACACATTGCACAAAGAACTGCCTAGTGACCCAGGCCTTCGAGTTGGATCGCCAGAAAACATGAAGCTGGTCCTTATCGACGTTGTGTGCCTTAAAGGCCCTAGGGTTCTCTGAATGGTAAACCAATAAGGGCTTGACTTTAAAGTCCCCGCTAGCGTTGGCACATAGGGCAAGAGTCAACCGATCCTTCATTGGCTTATGCCCAGGCAATTTCTTCTCTTCGGCGGTGATGTAGGTTCGACTGGGTATCTTCTTCCAAAACAGCCCGGTTTCATCACAATTAAACACTTGCTGCTCTACGTAGCCTTCTTCCAGCACGATCCTTTCGAAGTTCTTGACAAAGTCAGCTGCAGCCTTTGTGTCCGCACTAGCAGCCTCTCCGTGGCGAACAACTGAATGAATCCCGGACCGTTTCTTAAATTTCTCGAACCAGCCACGAGATGCCTTGAAATCATCTGAGGAAGGCTCGGTTGAACTCTCCCAGCATCACCCCCAGAGCTCTCCTCCTTCAAGTCCGTAAAGATGGCGTGCGCCTTCTCGCAGATGACGGTCTCGGTGATGGTGTCGCCAACGATCTCTCTGTCCTTGATCCACACTAGCAGAAGTCGTTCCATCTCTTCTATGATAGGGCTACGGCGTTTTGAAATTATGGTGATCCCCTTAGAAGGTTTCACTGCTTTAATAGCTTCCTTCTGTTTAAGGATTGTCGAGATCTTCAACATTTTACGGCCATACTGTTTAGCAAGTTCACTCATGTTTTTCAATAATTTCCTGCTTAACGTCTAAAGAAAGCATTTCCTTCTTCCTTTTCTCACCACTACCACTACCACAACTAAGCCTTTTAGGACCCATACTTTACGTAAATTACCGTTAAAGGATGCACGTAAAAAATCACGATTAAAACACAGTTGATAGCAGAACGCACAGGGCACAACCGCAAGAAGCCCGACGAGAACAGAGGACTGACCCGAGCCGCGCTAATTGAGGGTCCCTCCGAGGTCGAAGTGCTGCCTTCTATTGGCGGAAATAAAAAACACTCCAGGCGCTATGAGCACCGACTACGCGTACGAGTATTGTTTACTTTGGGTGTCGAAAAAAACATTCTGGTGTAGAGTAGGAACGTGTTCGAATAGTACTTCGCGTGTAGAAAAATTTGGATACAACCGGTACGACGAAAATTGCTTACTTCGTGTGTCGAAATAAAATTCGGGTGTACTGTAGAGTCAAAAATTTGCTCGAATTTTACTTCAGATGTTGGAAAATTCGGATGTAGATACGTTCGTGTGTAGAGGTTCCACTGTACTGTATATTCAAACCAGTTTAATATTTTATCTCGACATGTAGTTTGAGGAAAGAACTAACATACGCCGGGATAAAGCCTTTGCTGTGCGTATCTACGCTGTGACGTCACGAGTATGGCGTACGCTATTGTCAACAGATTTAGTAGATTTATAATAGTCCTCCCGGTGTTTCGGTAAAGAAAACTTAATTTAGGAGAGAACGTTTAAGGGGTAGCTACAGTATTATTAGGAGAGCCAAAAATACTAATGAAAGAAGTAGAGTGGAGAAAAATTCTTTACACCCATAAAAATAAAGTAAACACGATAAATAAGAGGCCATTGGGGACTAAGCCCGACGCCATGCTAGCAGGAGTCGAAGCGCTCTGGCTTCCTCTAACCATAAGCTAAAATATAAGTCCCCGAAGGGAGCTAAACCAAGATTAGCATAAATAAAGGCAAAGAGAGGTAAATACTCAACTTTTACGAAGAAGAGGAAGCCATTTCACACGATAATTCTTCAAAAACTGCGAAAAAAGCGTCCACAAAAATCAACCTCATCAGCTGCGTTCGAAGGAATTGGAAGCAGGAACGTATAGGGGCACTCGAAGGTAATAGGATGTGTAACGGCTCCTTATTTATCCTTCCCCTTAGTGGATTAGACTGGGTAAGGTCTGTTTGGGGTGCAGATATCTATGGTTATTTTAGGATACGTCCCTGATTATACACGATATCTTTGGATAGTCGTTTCCAGGGGTTGGAAGCCCGTGATACCTGACGGTAATTCTCTTGTAATATCAATGCCAGAAATATTATACTGTTGAAGTTGCTAGAAGGAACTTCCATCAGGACGACATGGCTATCTCACCCAAAAATAGATTTTTCCTATGTCAAAATCCCGTTTTTGAATTTTTACTGATGGAGGTTATCTGATTTTCCTAAATTTTGAATATTTGGCAATCAGACAGGCCTAGTGCGAGTCAGTTCTTATAGAGGTGGATGGGATTTGGGAGTCAGGCCTAGTATTGAAAGTTTCATATAAATAAAAATACTGGTGGAGGTTATCAGATTTTCCCAATTTTGAATATTTGGCAATCTGACAATCCTAAAACGAGCCAGTTCTTTGTAGAGGTAAAAATGGAATATGGGGATTATTATTATTATTATTATTACTAGCCAAGCTACAACCCTAGTTGGAATAGCAAGATGCTGTAAGCCCAAGGGCTCCAACAGGGAAAAACAGCCCAGTGAGGAAAGGAAATAAGGAAATAAATAAATGAGAATAAATTAACAATATATCATTCTAAAAACAGTAACAGCGTCAAAACAGATATGTCCTATATAAACTATTAACAGCGTTAAAAACAGATATGTCATATATAAACAATAAAAAGACTCGTGTCAGCCTGGTCAACATAAAAATATTTGCTCCAACTTTGAACTTTTGAAGTTCTACTGATTCAACTACCTGATTAGGAAGATCATTCCACAACTTGTAACAGCTGGAATAAAACTTCTAGAATACTGTGTAGTATTGAGCCTCATGATGGAGAAATCCTGGCTATTAGAATTAACTGCCTGCCTAGTATTACGAACAGGATAGAATTGTCCAGGGAGATCTGAATGTAAAGGATGGTCAGAGTTATGAAAAATCGTATGCAACATGCATAATGAACTAATTGAATGATGTTGCCAAAGATTAATATCTAGATCAGGAATAAGAAATTTAATAGACTGTAAGTTTCTGTCCAACAAATTAAGATGAGAATCAGCAGCTGAACACCAGACAGGAAAATTTGTGATATTAAAACACTTAAGAATAGATTGATCACCGAAAATCTTGTAAGACTTTCTCAATAAGCCATTTTTTTGGGCTCAGGCCATGTCGTCCTGATGGAAGGTTCCTTCAGTAGCTTCCTTAGGGTATATATGACTACAGTAGATATTCCCAGAGAATTAAACTAAAGGTTTCACAGAATTCTAACTTCTGGCATGAGTACCCCTAAGGTTTCCCTTTAGGATATCGTATAATAACAGGGGACGTATGCTTGACACGCCACATAGCTATCTGCACCCCACATTTTACGCTTCGAGGGGGAAGTGTTGCAAGTTATGGGAGGAGCTGTTACTAAGTTCTCCTCCTTCGTTACTGTTACGGTACTCTGTGACGTCATAACCGCCGCCATTGTTGGCCGCCATCTTGGTTGACGTCACTGTTGCGCGCCTTCCTCATTCCTTCTTACGTAGCGTTTATGACCAGGTGTTTTTTCCCAGTTGTTCGCTAGTAATTTCATCATGTCGCAATCTTCAGCCTCGCCTTCTTCTGGAAAGTTGAGTACCATATTCTTGTATTGTATAAATCAGCTCTGGCCGTAAAGTAACGCCTTATTATCTTAAAATACCGTGTTTTGTGGCGGAGCTGTTGCCTTGACCGGAGGCGTCATGACGCTGACGCTGTTGTTCGCTTCGCATGCTTTATTTAGTTAGCCAGAACAACCTTCCCGGTCTTATAACTAATTATCAGCATTAGTTATTTAGTCTTTATTGCTAGGAATTAGTTATGTTATGCCGATAGTATTCTTTTTCGGCGAGTGTAGGTAGCTGAATTCGTAGGCTAGATTGCTAGCCTAGCCCCTAGGCTCGATAGCTTAGGCGTTCTTGTTTACTTTCATGCATGATATAATAAGTGTTCCTAGTGTTAATTTACGAAGTGAAGATGTTAGGCATTTATACATATAAGATTCAGTGATTGCACATGTTTTTCCTCCTTCTAGGAAGTATACAAGGGGTTTCGATGATCTTGGTAGTCGACTCCCTTGCCCCTAACCTAACGCTAAGGGCTTTTGTATACTTTCTCACCTCCCCGGTTACCTTGTTCCAAGGTAATCTTCTCCCTCTGAGGTAGCCTAGGCTACATCCTAGCCCTCCTTACCTTGATCGTATTCAAGTGAGGTTAGGCTAGGATTTTCTTTCCCCACTTATAGCCATAGTACATGAGCTTTGAGTTTGGGACAGAACCTCAGAGTACCAGTCGTTTGCCCCCAGCTACCCCATTAGGCGAATGAATTCAACTTTTGGTTCCTGCTGGTTGGCAAAAGGGGGGGAGGGGCTCTGCCCTTCCCCCTAGACCACACCTGGTAGGGTTACGACCCTTCCTCCCTGTGGCCTAGCGACTTGTCCTACACCTGCCTTCCCCGGACTAGGGGACATGTTCCCCTAGTCTAGGTTAGGCAGGCCCTGGGATTCTGCTTCTTTATAGTTTAGGACGGCACATCAGTGCTGCTCTTTCACTGTACTAACCTACCCTAGGCTGGAGAAAGAATTCTTCCTACACCTAGGATAGTGCCGGTACTGTAACAGAACCCCCCCTGGAGTGTCGGCGAAGGCTCACACCTTCCCCTACACTCCTTCTCAGGACCCTCTCCCCTCCCTCTCTGTCCTTTGGTGATGGCCTAGCCATCACACCTCTGTCCACCGTCCTACAACTCGACCGAGTGCCGGCGGGTTGTGGCTTCGGCCCGGTCCTTTCATTGGTTAGTCCAAACTGCTAGGCTTCCCGCATTAGTTGAACTATGGGATAGCATACGATAGGTCGGTCTGCCGGCGGAAGACCTCACTATCTTAGAGTGTTCTTCGGTCCTCCCTTGGGCCGCCACCCGCAACTCTAGCCGACTGCCGGCTCTGTTGCAGCTGGATGGAAGGTTGCCATTCTCTCCCTTCCATTTGAACACTCCTTCCGGAAGAAGACGAGGTTAGGTTAGTGAGCTACCGCCCTTCCCTCCTCCTTCTTCTATACTTTCTCTCTATCTCATCAGTGCCGGTCCACTGCCACACTACTCTGCCGGCAGCAGCCGTCAGCTTAGACCCGGTATCCTCTCTGTCTCATAGATTGAAGTCAGGGTTGGAGTACCTAAAGCCGGTTGCTTGCCGACTGCCGGGGGCCGCCGACATGCCGGGGATCTGCCATCATCTTGAGGTTTCGCCCTTTCTCTGCCACATAGACTGATGGCTGGGAGGGGTTCCCCCTCAACGGAGATTTGCCGGAGATTTGGTGTATAGTTATGCAGTAAATACTTTCTAGCATACTCTGTGCATCCATGCGCAGTCCCTTGCCGGGACCTACTTGAATTGAGGAGAATCATTCCCCCTTTTCTCTCTATGCTGAATGAACTCAGCTCTCCCTCTCACCATTACTAATACCCCGGAGGAAGTACAAGGTGTGCTTTATCCCTTGTGAATATCCCTTCCCCCTCTTTAGGGCGCTCTTAAGAAGCCCGTAGAATTAGTTATGGTGTGAGGTCATGGCAATTGGCTGGGTGGGATGCACAAGTATGTATCTTTTCTGCTTCATTTCAAGCTTACCTATCCTAAGCTTACACTTGGAAAGGAATCTTCTATTGTAAGTAAAATTACTTTAAGACTAATCTAAGATTACTAATGATATAGACTTCTGTAGACTCATGTACCCCTTTCTTCTTTACAGGAGGAGTACATCCGGTGTGAGAGCGCCTTCTGTAGCGTTCGGCGCCTGGACTTCTATGGACATCTGGCGTGCCGAACCCACGCCAGCTGTTCCGTTTCTCAAGGGACTCTGTTATTGGGACCCGCAGGTCTGCACTGTCTGCAAAGACCTGCTCCATGAGGCGTTCGAGGCCCCCCCGTCTGCGGAGGCCAGGGACATCGCTCGCGAGAAACTACGCAAATGGGTGCGTGGTTTCCAGAAGAACGCCACGGGGCCCTATCTCCCTAGTGAGAAGATGAGAGCTCTGCTCTTTCCCAAGGCATCTGTGGATGCCGTCATTCCCAAAGAGGAGATCCCCTGCGTCCAGCTGACGGTCAAAACGGACGTATCGGACGAACTTCAAGACTTCCATCTTGACGAGGTGGTACGGATGTCGGAAGTGTCGGACACCACCGAGAGGACCCTGATGGCCGAGGGTCCAGAGGAGGAGCCTAGGGAGGCTCCTGACTTCGAGGGTGATGGTGCCCGTGCCCCCTCTGTCACTTCCGTTGCTATCTCGGAATCCGTCCCCTCCACCTCTTCCACTCCTACGCCTGTGAGAGTGGACACCCCCGTGGATAACCTCCAAGCTTTGGTGGCGCTCCTGGACGAGAGGATTCGCCATAGGGACGAGGATTTCAACAAAGAAATTCTACTTCTGTCGAAACAGACCCCGAGGAAGATCACCGTGAAGGATCTTCCCCTTTGCTCAATGACCAACCCATGGAGGCATGCAGAACACATGCCGATCACGAGCGGACGTATCTTCGTCAACGACAAGATAGGCGCCATCCCCCTTGAAGAGGTGGAGTTTTCGCCTAGCTTCGAAGCCTATCTGGACGGTTACATCCGTCTCAAGTCCGAGCCAGTTTCCAAGGAGGAAACCGAGCCTAAGGAGGTCATCGTCTTCGACCACTCAAAGGCTCAATCTCTTCTGGCCGGTTGTCTGAAGAGTAAGGGCTACACCAACTCCAAGGTGCCGGCCCTAAGCAAGAAACACCCGCCTTTTCCTGCTCCTGCCACCATGGTCTTCCCCTTCGCTGAGAAATACCTGATGGCAGTGTTGAAGGCGGTGGAGGAAGGGAAACCCTGCCCTACATTGGAGGAATGTAGGCCCCTCTTCCTCGCCCTCCCTCCCGATGACAAGAACTGGAAAGACATCCAGTTAACTTTCTCTGTGGGAAAGTTGAAGGCGGACATCGCTGGACGGCAGTTCAACGAGAACCTCCCCAAGCTCTCCGAATACCTTCTACGTCGGGAGCTGGACACGAAAGAGAGGCTGGCTGCCTCCCTCTCCCTTTAAGTCCAATTGGAGACGATGGCTGGGTACACACAGACCCCAGGCTTCTACATGGTCTTGGCTAAGACCCATCTTGCCACCCTGACAAAGGACTTTTATAGCTTCATCAGGGCCCGGAGAGCCTGCAGAGAGTTTGTGTTTGCGGATGCCACCGTTAAACACGAACCCCGGAAACTGATTTCCTCCAACATCTGGGGGAAAGATCTCTTCCCCAACGACCTCGTGAAAGAGATCGTTGAATGAGCCACCACAGAGAACCGGAACCTTCTCCAGAAGTGGGGCATGTCGAAGAAGAGGAAATCTCAGGATGAGGGCCCCCAACCTAAGAAGAAAACAAACAAGCCCAGACCCCAGCAGCGTCAGGCTAAGCGCCAGTTTCCGGCACCCGCCGCTCCCCAGTTGGTGGCTTAGCTCCAACAAACCTTTCAGTTGGTACCCTAGCCAGTGCAGTGGTGGCTCAGTCACCAGTCTTCACGCCAGCCTACGAAAGGCAGTCGACTACCTTTCGTCCCAAAGGTAGAGGCACTGGCAGAGACTCCTCTCGACGTCCATCCAGAGGGAGAGGAGGAAGGGGAGCAAGCGGCCGAGGTGGTAAACCCTCGGGAAGCCAGAAGCAATGAGATGCTTCAGGTGGGAGGAAGACTCCGTCTCTTCCAGGATCGTTGGACCTTCGATCCTTGGGCTCACAGCATCATCAAGAACGGACTAGGGTGGAGCTGGGTAACACCACCACCAGCCTTCCACCAATTCTTCCAACACTCCACCCCCGTCCTGGAAGAATACGTCCAAGAACTCTTGAACAAGAAGGTGATCAAGAGGGTGTGGGCGTGGCTGGATGCGTAGCAGGTGTGGCCCGCCCAGGCTGGGGCCCCGATGATGTGAGACGCAGGTGCTTCCTGTTACGGAGGGAGAGGCGCCCGCTGCCATCCAGTTTGACTAGGTATTGTCGGTATGGGAGCGTTTCCACCACGGTACCGGTACGGTCCCACAGCTTAGTGGGCTGATTTTGCACTCGCACTTGGGATCCCGGGTTGATAACTGGAAGCTTTCTGGATGGTCCGTTCCCGGCGAGGGCGGCACCACTGTCAGCCATCTGACGTTCTCTTTGCTGTAAGGTTGCCCCACAGTGTTTGTCTACCGTGAGGTGCCAGCGGGCCGTAGGTACGCCGTCTCGGAGCTGCCTGCCTGCTGCCATCTGGGCGGGTGACTTATTTATTCCGCGGAGGGGAGTGTTGGGGTACTCCGATATAGCCATAGAGGACTTGTCCGTGTCGAGGGTGCCGCCGCTGCCCGTGTTCGCCATTATTATCCGCTTCCCGATCTTGACTGCGGCCTCTGCCCTGCCATTGGAATGCGGGTACTGGGCGGATGATAGACGCACGGACACGCCTCATAACTTGAAAAATTCCCCCATTTCCTCGCTTGCCAGATTGGTGCCACCGTCCGTGGAGATTTGCTCCGGGGCCCCCCACCTGGCGAAGTAGCGACGTAGCTGGGTCTTGATGTGGGAGGAGGATGTTCCGTGGGGGAAGTGGGCCAGCTCCAGCCACCCTGTGAGCCTGTCTGCGTAGGCCATGTACGAGTGTCCGTCGTGCTGGAACATATCTGCTACCGTCATCTGGAAGGGGTACTCTGGGGGCGGCGTGATGATGCGTTCCTCCGCGGCCTGGGATGGTGCGTGTACGTCGCATTCTTCACACGAGGATCGGTGATACTGCAGGTCCCTCTCGAGTCCAGGCCAGTACACCGTCTGGCGCGCTCGTCGTTGCATCGAGTCCAGGCCTTGGTGCCCCGCGTGTAGGTTGGCAGCCACCTGCTGACGGAGAGGCTCCGGGATAACTAGGCAGACGTTGCCCTGTTCGAACGTGTATGTCACCAAGTCTTGGATAACGGCCAGCCTCTCCCTGACACCGTAGAAGGGCCGAAGGCACGCAACTTCCTGGGACTTCCTGTCGGCCCAGTCCCCGGCCAGGACCCTGGCCACGAGTAGCTGGTACATGGGGTCGCTGACAGCGGCGTGCCTAACTCTCGCCTCATCTACGACACAGCTGTCGTGCTCTACTGCTGCCAAGACGGCGGCCGCCATGGTGTCGGTGAGGTCTTCGTCGAGGTCCATGTCGTGGGCGCTGGGATCGGCTTTCAAGGCGTGGTATCGGGACAGGAAGTCCGCCGCGCTGTTACGCTTCCCCGGCAGATACTTGACCCTGAATCGGTACTACAGAGTTTTCTCCTTCAGCCTGAAGAGGCGGGGGTTGAAGATTTCCGTGAGGGCCCGATCCCCCAGTAACTTGGTTAACGGGCGGTGGTCCGTCAGAACGGAGAGGTTGGGGCACCCCAGCAAGAACAGCCTCGCCTTCTGGAGACATCAGGCTACCGCGAGGGCCTCCCCCTCCACGGCAGCGTAGCCAGCTTCGGCGACGGTGAGATGGCGGCTGCCGCATAGTGCCAGGCTCCACCCACCCGTGCAACAAAAGGGTGTATTGGCGGAGCTGCATGAGCAATACTGTTGAAGGATTACAAACCCTATGCCTTCTTTGCTCCAGTCGGTGATCGCTGCTGTGGAATGGCTCCTGTCATAGTAGGCCAGTCCGTCCTTTGCCAATTGGCAGATCATGTCTTGGGCGTGATGAAATTTGGTGCGGAGTGCCTCGTCCCAGTACACTGCCTTCCCGGTTGGTTTTTTGAGGAGCTCCCTGAATGGGTTCATGATGGGGGCTGTCGCGAGGAAGGGCGCCAGCTGGTTGACGAATCCGTACCAAGCCCTTATGTCGGTGATAGAGGTCTGACGTGGTATCGGGAAGTTCTTGATGGCCGCCAAACGTTCCTCTGTTGGCTTGTAGGCCTCCCAGCCCAGGTTGAAGCCCACGAAGTCTACTTCCCTTCTTGCGAATTGGAATTTCTCCGGCTTAAGGGTAACACCCTTGGCTGCGCCTGTTTTGAGGAAGTCGTAGGCATGCCAGAAGGCCCCTTCGATGCTGTCGTCGTAGAGTAGGGTGTCATCTACGCACTTATATTTCCTCTGGATGTCCTGGATGGCGTCGTCGAATCGTCGAGTATACGCATCGCCGGCAGAGCAGTGCCCCATGGGTGTACGACGGTAACGAAATCTCCCCCAGGGGGTAATGAATGTGGTTAGATCGCGACTTTCTTCGTCTAACTCCACTTGGTGGTATCCCCAGTACGCGTCTGCCACGGTCTTGAATGTGTGCTTAGGTACCCCGGACACCATATCGAATGGGGCGGGGGTGTGGTGTGTCTCCCGTAGGCAAGATGCGTTGAGGCGCTGGTAGTCGACTGTACGGCGTGGCTGTCCTGACTTCTTGGCGACAACCACCATACGGGCGCACCATTCGGTTGGCTGCCCGGCAGGTACCGGTTCTATGACGCCACGGGCGACATCTTCTTCGAGCTGGGCCTTCACTTCCTCTTCCCAGTGTTTTGGCACTGATGCTGGGGTATGGCATGCGTAAGGCGTAGTTCCTGGAAGCAGGTGGATATGGTGCGGTTTCCCCTGCATCACTGGCAGTGGCTTCCTGGCTGTGTTGAATGTCGTTGTAGCGAAATGTTGCAGGAGCCAGGCTTCCAACCTGGCCGCATGTTCCTCCTGGGGCGGCAGGGGCACTTCAGCGGGTCGGGGTGGTACCTGGGCGGCCCGTCTGGCCGTGCCATCGAACAGGCTCACGCGTGCCACCGCGAGGGAGGGATGGGGGAACTCCTTGGGTACCAGCGTTAAGTCCCTGCAAGCGTCCAGCGGCAGGAAGAGGTGCTTTGCCGACTGCATGAAGTACACGTCCTGCTCCGTGGTGCGACCTTGTAGGGTGACGTGGCACACGGCAGATCCAAGGCACTTCAGGGGAAGGTTTGCCACATCCCGCAAGCCAGCCCGGGGTGTAAGGGCTGCTGGGCAGACTTGGAGGTGCGATAGCAAGGAGGGCCTCGCCACTCATACCTGTGCCCCAGTGTCCACCACGGCGGTGACCGGCACTCGTACTCCTGTGTCGTTGTGAACGACTGTCACCTCCACTACTGGGTGGTGGGCGAGGTTAGCGCCCACAACAAGCACAGCTCTAGACGTAGCACTAGACACGTCTGTCGGGGATCCTGTCGATTTTGCCTGTGACTTTCTGCAGCATCTGTAGTAGTGGCCCTGCTTGTGGCACCCGTTGCATACGGCGGATTTAGCGGGGCATGAGGCTCTACCAGAGGGGTGACGCCCACCGCAGTTCCCGCAGGGAGGGGGTGGGGGACCCCTACCTGTGCCAGCGACGGTTGCACTCGGATGATCTGCCTCGGGTGTCTCGCTGCCAGCCGCACAAGCAGATTCCCTCCAGTTGCATTGGCGCAGCGGCGTCGACGCGGGCCGCCTTGTAGGCACAGCACCTGGCCCTAAGGGCACTAACACTATTGATGTCATTACTACACTGGTATACATGGCGACGCATAGCCTCATCACTTAGGCCCACCATTAACTTAGGTAATAACATATATTCAGCCAGATTACACTGACACTGAGGGCACTGGAAATTGCAATCGGTGGCCTTTTGAGAACACTTTAAAAAATAATCACTGACACTTTCTCCTGGGCCTTGTACCCCATTAAAAAACTCCGACCATAACACAGCATGGTTTATAGATCGCAACACAATATCGCGAATAAAATTCATGGCTTCCGTAGCGGTGAGGTTATTCTATTCCTGTGAGGTGAATCTGGCGTCCAGCGCCCGTTGTAGAGGGGGTGTGCAGTATAGCCTGATGTGGTGGACGACCTCGTGGGGCGGTAGTCTGCACAGTTCGATCCAGCATTCCATCGACCTCCTCCAGGACCTGAATGCGGCGGGCTTCAGCTCAATTTCGCACTTCTCCGGGGCTGCAGACGAGGGGACACGAGGTGCAGGGGTAGCATGTGTCGTAAGCCGGTCACGGAGAACGTTGATCATTTGCTGCTGTGCCGCCATGGCTTGCCTGGCTTCTTGCAGGGCAGGGACGAGCCCACGGGGAACGACAGGGCGTGCGGCCCTTGTGGTGGACTGCACTGAACGGCGCTGGAAGGGCATGGTGAGGGTCACGTTGGTCCTTGAGAATCACTGCGCCATATTAGATGTCAAGGTAGGATAAGAGACATGCGATGGTGGGGACATGTGGTTTAATGCGTCCTCAGATACAGACTGACTCGGTTGCTCTCTGCAACCGGCACACTCACTTGGGGCCTGCCCGCCATGGGAAAACATATCATACTTGCAGGTACTCCATCACTGTCCAACAAATTAAGATGAAAATCAGCAGCTGAAGACCAGACTGGAGAACAATACTCGAATCAAGGTAGAATGAAAGAATTGAAACACCTCTTCAGAATAGATTGATTAACAAAAATCTTAAAAGACTTTCCTGGTGAGCCTAATTTTGTGCAAATGAGGAAGATGTGAAGAATTTTTCTTCACTCTTCTTCTTTCAATCGTATTTTTAGCTCTCTCAATAATACTATAGCTACCCCTTAAACGTTCTCTCCTACATTCAATTTTCTTTACCGAAACATTGGGAGGACCATTCTAAACTACTATGAGATTCAGAGCCTCTGTAACACGGTTTTTTGGACTTTGCTCCTTATCAAGGCATCCGATGTAGCTGAAAGTTGACATATGTATATTTTACAACCACACACAAATTTTGTCAGCATTTTCAATAACCTAAACCCGATAGTTTTAATTTTTATAGAGTAAAAATGATCTAGCCGACGCCATGGCCAGTGATAACGAGCCAAGAGTCGAAAACATTCATTACGTAAGCAATGTAAACACCTTTTGACAAAATTTTGCCCCGCCCATCCACCGGACACCCATTCACCTTCTTCCATCGGCTCTGGAACCCAAAAGAGTCAAGAATGGCTAGCAGGATTTGGAATTGCCCCTGTGGTTGCAAAACTGCATTTATCTTACGACTTGCAACTTTATACAGTCAAGAGAAATCCCATGGCCATATTTACTATAGCCTGAATAGGTAATTATTCAGTGTTTAATTTAAATCCAGTATTTAAGGTCTGATTTGTATATAGCGTAACATGATTATAATACTTGTAATGTCATTCAGGCTTTTGAAAATGTCCTTTAACTATTCACTATGCCACCAAGAGAGAGAGAGAGAGAGAGAGAGAGAGAGAGAGAGAGAGAGAGAGAGAGAGAGAGAGAGAGAGAGAGAGAGAGATTGTATGTAAACAGTCTTTATATAACTATTTTTGTTAAAATAAGAATTTTGTGCTAAACTCTCCAGCAGACCAACGGATCATCCAATATCATTTTTTTTTTCTTCTTAGGCCGTATATGTTTTGGGCATGACTGCATTTTGTAAATAAATCAGGAATAGTTTTAGGAGTTTTATTTGTACATCTAATGTGAATTTATAGGAGTAAAGTGAACATAATTAATTTATCCTTTAAAATAATTACTACATGTAGCCAAACAAATAGTAGTAAAGATGATAATGCAATAAAGGAATGATACCATACTTTATCTTTAGCTTCAACATCGGCAATAACATACCCAGTTGCCATAATTTGTCAGCTTAATGAAATAACCTATCATCTAATGTTAAACTTAATTTCTGAGGAAGCCATGGCTTATTGCACAGTGAAAAAAACCTTACAAAGACTTTATGAATGGCGGAACGATACATAAATGTGGGCGGGGTATCTGTGCTAGCGTAGTAATCCTACTGTAGCAGAAGCGCCGCAACAGTAGTATAAATGAATTAAACGTTTAGGCCAACTGCTGGGATCCTTGAAGATCATTTAGCACTTCTTACAACTACTCGAGAAATAAGTTTTTATAGCCAGAATTTTAATTTTCTGATCCAACAATGCCCATGATAGGCTTCAGTGTTATCCAGAATTATAACGAGGCTAAAGTGGGTGGAGCCTCATGAAGTCATCATTCTGACGATAATCATTGGTGAAAGTTTAAAACAAAATACAGTACCGACATTTTTTTTTTTTTACAGTAAATAGATCGGTAGATAAACAATAAATAAAAATTGCTTGACATTGGATGTAGCAGTTATCAAATCAAGCTTGTCTACTACGTTTTTGAAAATTACCAACTATTCCCTACACCTTGTCAGTCTGATTGTGAGCTATAAAGTAGACTGTAATTTCTTAGGAAACTTATTTTGGGAGTTAGACAAATAATCAAAGTGTTTTTGTATTTATTAACATATTTTGTTCGTTTGTTCATTATGACAATTCTCAGTGGAGAGGTTTCAGAGTTCATAAAGGTGTACTGCTTTGCTTTTATTTACACTTTTGTGTTATTGTTGGCTGAGGTATAGCCTTCGTTACGTATAACCAATCATCGATCGAGAAAGAGAGAAGAAATGCCGTCATAAGTTATGTAACGAGTGGGTTCGAAACCTTTTCTCTGAGTAAGTTGGCCCGTCTTCAAAAATCGTCACTTTTACTTAATAAAGTACCAAATTTATTCAACCTACGTAATGCAGAATGTAGTCAAAATTTATGTGTAGATATAATGTGCATTCTGAATAAGCGTTATATTTATGAAATTCATAGAAAAAAAGTTATTGCGAAAAAACCGTGTTACAGAGGCCCTGAATCTCATAGTAAATCAAATAAACGTGTTGACAGTAGCGCACGCAATACTCGTAACGTCATAGCGTAGATATGCACAGCGCAAAGGCGTTATCCCGGCGTATGTTGGTTCTTTCCTAAAACTACGTGGGTCGAGATTAAAAACCTTAACTGAATTTTAATATTTTCAATATTGCTGAATTAATGCATCTTTTATTTCACAATACCAATTAAGGTTTGTTAATTTTAAGATGTTTGCCCATCGCACCAGCCCATTGCTAATTGATAATTAAACTATTAATTTTTAGCAAGCCAGAATAGGTAGGATTGTTGTATATATAAACTCCCTTAGAGCAGCAAGATTTCTCTAAAGTATTTAGTACAAAATCCTGCCTCCTCTGTACTCCTTGCAATAATATATTTCCCTGTCCTAAAGTCCCGATATGCCACCTCAACTGGATTACCTTGCGCATCATGTCCCTCACCTGTCTGGAAACGTGAAGCTAGGTGATCTCTCTTGACCTTATGGCCAGCCCATTCGTTCGGAAGTCGCCATGACTGACTGACCTGCCTGTCAGTGAACCCGTGCACCTCTGGCTCACCCCCAACCCCCTCTCCCAAACTTGAGTCACAGAGGAGTGCTGCCGGTCGGAGAGATAGAGAAGAAGAGGAACCCGGTATACCTTAATTACCACAAACGAGGATTCTTGGGGTGAGCCAGTCAAGAGTGCAAAGTGCAACCAGGTCAACAGCCATCACGGGCATAGGACAATCTCAAAGGAGTGCAGGTACTACAACATTGGCCGTAGTTATTCCCCCCTTTTTTAGCTTAGACTAATTTTAACTTGCTTAGAATAACTGGCTTTTACATATTCGGACTGTGTGCAGTGGGATTGTGTGTAAATATTTTTTCGATAATATTTTTTGTTTAAGAGACTAGCACAGTCTCTGGGTCACATGGGCCACGTGTCCGACCCAATTTTGATTATTAATTATTGCAGACCACGTGTCAAACTAATAATTTTTATTGTTTTGGATTGCTTTTATTGCTTTCCTTTTTTATACCATTTTGCGTTGTTAAGATGTCTGTTTCTTTTGATGTAAATTTGTGAAATAAATCAATATTAGGTTAATTAAACCTCTTTCGTATTTTTGCTCCCTCATTTATTTTAATGTGTAAATTATGAATATTTAATCACGGGATAGAATACCCAACATTTGAAAGGAGTAAGCCTAAGTAAGTCTATAAGTGGTTTCAGTGAGGAACTTTGTATTAATATATCTGCTTCACAGGTAAAGATCCATATCTTTAAACTTTTAAACTTTACTTTACATCGCTGCTCCCATTTTTGGTTTTGTCTCTAATTACATTAACGTAAGATACCTGTCCAGCATCTCACTAGGGTAACTAAGCCGGAGTCGGAACAGAGCCTAAGAGTGAGATGACTATAGACCTGACAAAGCTAGAGTAGGCCATAAATTACTTTTATTTTCACGTGTGGAGTTCTCCGGCCTCTGGGCAGTAAAATTTCCCCCTTTTGTATTTAAGAGTGAAGGTTAGTAAACTGTGGCACTAAAGCTATTAACGAGGTCTTTGTGCCACGAGTGTAAGTGCTCCTTATCCTCCCCTGTTGAACTTTGTGTAACTGCCATAGGGAGACTTTCCCGGACTAAGTTCCCACTCAAACATTTAGATAAACATTCACCACAGAAGAGACAGACCGAATGTATTTCTCAAAAGTAAATTTTCTATCAAGAATCACTCCTGAAATCCAAAATTCCTACAAAGTTAAAAAAGAAAAACATTATCAACGCTGAGATCCAGATGTGGAAGAACCACTGTCCTCGACCTACTTACAATCATTATATATTATTATTAAATCGACCTTCAATAGAGATGGAACTGCATGCAAGATTGTAATTCGTATTTTGTTACATTTAAAGTATGATTTAATTACTCAAAGGATTTATGGAACGTTTTGGCCCGGGTGGCCAGATTTTGAAAATTGAAATTAGGGAACCTAAATTGAAAAGGTAGTTGAACAATTTTGATTCAGACAAATTACGCGAAGTGACGCAAACAGTTGACGCAGTGCGAAGTCCTTCTCAGCTGGGTCCTGAGTGTTCAGGATCTACTTCATGGAGGTTGCTTTTGTTTTAAAAGTGCATTCATTTCAGATTTTGTTACAAACACCTGATCTTTACATGAGTCAAAACATTACAATATTGCAATCAAGAATGTTTTGCGGTTTTAAAGGATATTACAGTATAACTAAAGTGACGACAAAATACATAATATGAAAATCTTTCTTTTATCCTGGTCGAATTATTTTCCTCATTGTTGTTGGTATGTTATTTTTTTTCTCGAATTTTGAGAATACAAAACAAAAAGTGTCCTTAGGAGGGTCAACACGGGACACGGGACAAATATCATTAATATGGGATAATCCCGTTAAATACGGGACGTCTAGTCACCCTGGACTGCTACCCTTCCCTCTGCCCCTCAACATGTTGGGATATATATATATATATATATATATATATATATATATATATATATATATATATATATATATATATATATATGTACTTGGGCATGTTACTCTACGTTTACATTGAATAGACAATGTCTTAGTGACGTCCAAAAATCGAAGATAGTTTCTCTTCGCACAGAATGTCCTGCAGATAGTTTTCAGGATAACAGCAGCAATACAACTTCTATCCATTTATTGTTTGGTGTCGACACGTTCTTCAGGACTACAGTTAGTTATGGCATCACATTTTAATATATAGGTTATGGTGGTGAAAAGTTGACAAAATGATTTGGATATTCGGATAAATATTCCGTCTGAAGAGAAACTAAGTTCGATTTTTGGACGCCACTATGACATATATATATATATATATATATATATATATATATATATATATATATATATATATATATATATATATATATATATATATATATGTATGTATATATATATATATATATATATATATATATATATATATATATATATATATATATATGTATATATAGAGTCAGTGCTCTTTATTATATAGGGATTATGTATTACTATCATGGAGTTATAATGCCTCCATGATTATTATTTTCATACATCAATTATTTTGATGGAGCAAGCCAAACAATACTTAATAAGATTAGCCATTTATTCAGTACAAAAACACTTTGTACAAGAAAAAATAGAAGTAAAATGAAACTACGGCAATAACCAGTAAATAAAAATTATATGCTAGAACAGTAAATGCCCAAATTAACTATAGGGTTTTAATTAACTGTTATACTTTTTATCATGAGAGATTCAGGACCACGTTTTATTCTTACAATGAATAAATCGTGAAACGATATTCTTATAATGTAGTTGAATCGATGAAAATTCCTGAGCTAAAAATTAGTGCAATTTTTTTTGGCCGTGTTTGTTCATATTTATCGTATATTATTTATTTCTGTTTTAATTGCCATTTCTCTCAAACAGCTTAGGTTTTACTTTTCAATTTCTTTATCCATACTGGGGAACTTTCCTTATTGGTTAACAAGGTTTACTATCAATGACATTTGATTTGGAATAATAATAATAATAATAATAATAATAATAATAATAATAATAATAATAATAATAATAATAATAATAATAATAATAATAAGAAGAAGAAGAAGAAGAACATCGCTAATAATAATAATAATAATAATAATAATAATAATAATAATAATAATAATAATAATAATAATAATAATAAGAAGAAGAAGAATATCGCTAATAATAATAATGATAATAATAATAATAATAAGAAGAAGAAGAAGAGGAAGAAGAATATCGCTAATAATAATAATAATAATAATAATAATAATAATAATAATAATAATAATAATAATAATAAGAAGAAGAAGAAGAAGAAGAATATCGCTAATAATAATAATAATAATAATAATAATAATAAGAAGAAGAAGAAGAAGAAGAAGTAGAAGAATATCGCTAAGAATAATTATAATAATAACAATAATATTAATATTAATAATAAGAACATCGCTAATAATAATAATAATAATAATAATAATAATAATAATAATAATAATAATAATAATAATAATAATAATAAAAAAGAAGAGAAGAAGAAGAACACTGCTAATAATAATAATAATAATAATAATAATAATAATAATAATAATAATAATAATAATAATAATACTAAGAAGAAGAAGAAGAAGAAGAAGATCGCCTTACACTATAGGTAATAATAGTCTAGCACGAAGAAGAAAATTAGATTAATTTTTCGTTAACTATCAAGCAGGAAATGTTCTTACTTGGTCTGGATTAAGAAAATTATCGGTGCCGAGTTAAGAGAGTCCAATGATCTAGTAAATATTCGATTAAAAGTTTTAAAACACAGAAGTATAAGTTCATGAAGATTTTCTTAATTTGTAGAACAAATTTTGACAATAAAGAAAAAGAGGAAAATACTGTAACCTACGATGGCCTATTGGAAACGTCCCTGCATCGTGATCTGTTGGATGGGAGTTCGAGCCGTTCTATAGTTTCTAGTAGTACTTGAAACTTTACCATCCTCTTAAGATAAGAATGGGGGTTTGGGGCAGCCTATAGGTCTTGGAGGAAAATATAACCCTATAAGTCTACCTGCTGAGTCATCAGCAACCATTGCCTGACTCTCCCTGGTTCTAGCTTGGGTGGAGAGGAGGCTTTGGTGCTGATCATATGTACATATGGTCAGTCTCTAGGGCATTTTCACTGTCTCTTGCCTCTGCTATTCATGAATGACCTTCAAAACTGAGAGAGAGAGAGAGAGAGAGAGAGAGAGAGAGAGAGAGAGAGAGAGAGAGAGAGATTCCTGGTGTGACATAGGGAGGCAGGTCAGTTTATTAGTGTCGTTTAGCTCATTTCATTTATGCCGTCGGAACTCTGCTAATACTGTAATTCTAATTTGAATTTCATAGGCATTGCAAGCGCGCCTTACATTGGCATAACTTAAAACCTTATTTTTTTTGGTTTGTTTCTAAGGCTGCGTAGAATGTGTAGGTGAATCTGGTTGTAAGTCTTATAAGTAGAACTTCGCAGTTGGAACTTGGTTGTGGGATTTTAAGGTAAAACTTCGAAGGACTTTGTAATAAGAGTTGGTTTCGATTAACACATCAATGTAGAAGTAGTCCTCTGGACTTGATAATTAAAGATACTTACAGATTTTGAATAATATTAATGATATTCTCCCTTACATAATAAAGAGCAAGTTTCTGGATATATATACTGTACATTCATACCCGTTCCTTGGGGTAGGGGAGAGGGAGTAGTCATACACTGGTGAGAGGCGGGAGGTGTGCGTGTGTGTAAAATCTATCTAAATATTTAGTCGTGTACACTAGTAATGAAACTAATCTGCTAGATGGCTAGCAATCATCCTGTCAAATCACTAAAGTTCCCATGAAAATATTACTTTATAGCAATCAGACATTAGACGCTCTCTCTGTCTCTCTCTGTCTGTCTCTCTCTCTCTCTCTCTCTCTCTCTCTCTCTCTCTCTCTCTCTGCGGCCCGTCGTACGCTTGCAAGTCCCAAAAGAAAGGTCCGGTGGCGTCATCTAATCTAAATTTAGGATGAAATTACGTTCTTCCTGAGTTGGCGAGAGAGGAGAGCAAGCATAGATTAATTGTATATGTCAAGAAGCTCATTGCATATGCATGCTCCTTGGCCATTGCGGAACAAACGACAAAGCGCTTCTGAGGGGGGGGGGGGGGCGTCGTTAAGGGGAGGGGAAGGGGTCAGTAAAGGTAGGAGACCGCCGGCGTTAAAATTTTGGCTTTGTAATGATTACATAATTTATCTGAATTATTTCGAAACACCTGTTTTTTTATGTTTTAGTTATAAATTTGATGTTGCAATGTCATATGGCGCCTCTCTCTCTCTCTCTCTCTCTCTCTCTCTCTCTCTCTCTCTCTCTCTCTCTCTCTCCGTCATCAGCTTGCCTACCATCAAGCCCCGAGGTATTCCTCCTCCCTCGGGGGTGAAACCATTTCAAAGATATTCAAAAGACATTCTCTCTCCCAGGACAATTTGCTTTTAGGAAAATGGTAATCGTCGTTTACTGGTTTGGTAAGAACATGAATAAAATCTTCAAGAGATCTGTTGTTAAAGCGTTGCTAAGGATTCATGAAGGGTTTTTATACTGTTTAGCAAATTGTTCATATCATTAGCATTTTACGTTTTTACAAGATACTTTTTTTTACAACTGTTTTATATTGATAGGTAAAGTAAGTAATTTTCATTAACCAAACTCTGAAGCTTAATATTTACAAAGTTGCAAAGTACTTCTTAGAGACATTGAATAGTAATTTAATAGTTCCACGGGAAAATTTTTCTTTTGTCTCACGACCGAAAAAAAATTATTTTCTTAACTACGGTTCGGGTATGAATCGAATCTTTTAACTCGACCAGTTCTTTTTCCATAGGATTAAAAGACGTCTGAGACATTTTCACGAGACGGAGTCTACCTTTTCCCCTTTCCTTTTTAAGAACACCACTGATCCTTCTAGAAGACTGTGGAATTCCAATTCAATAAAAACTAAACTCAGAGATGAAACATCTTCAAAAGGCCGGGATTTCTTATTCAACTCGAAAGAGGTAAATAGATTAAACTCGAAAATCAAAGGTCAAATCATCGGGAGTCCCTTTAACTTCGAGTGACTGAGGGTCGTCTGTCTCGGAAGGTTGAGATTGCGGAGATTGAGGGGAGCTTGGGAAGGTTGAGGTGTCTCTGGTTGCGGAGATTGAAGGACCTTGAATTGGGAAAGTTTGGGTCATTTGTCCAAAGGTTTTAAAGGATTTACGAGGAGGTGTTCTAACCTCCTTGATGGTATGGGCGAGATGCAGACAGGGTCCCCTCTCTATATCCTGGGTATAGGGTGATATTTGGCTTTATTTGGTTTATTGGAAACGTCCCTGCCTCGCGTTCTGTCGGACTGGGGTTTGAGTTCCGCTTAAGCTGGTTAGTTTTTTGTAATGTATGTAACCTCAGCATCCTTGTTAGCTAAGGATGAGGAGCGGTTTGGGGGAGTCTATAGGTCTACCTGCTAAGTCATCAGCAGCTATTGTCTGGCCGTCCACGATCCTAGAGGGGACTTGGGCGCTGATCATATGTATATATGGTCAGCCTCTAGAGCACTGTCACGGTCCCTTGCCTCTGACATCCGTGATCGCTTTTAAACCTTTAAACACTAAAAAAGGAGATTACCCGTTTGACGTTAAAGAAGTTTAAAGTTCTCAGGACTGTAAAGATTGATTAATATTTTTATATCTATTATTTCGTATCAGCTGAAAACATTTAGGATAATTTTGATGGAAATCATAATAAATGGTTAACTGGAAAAACTTGATAGAAATTATAATAACATAAAATAACAAGTCTTTTTCTATCACGAAACGTTGAGCATTAAAGGTTGATAATTATTAATTTCATGAATCAATTTTGGCAATATAGGATCTCATACGACCAAACATGAAAACATTTTCCCATAGTAATCTGCAAGACGGAGCCTAAGTAAGATTAACATTATAACTAACATACAAGAAACGAATAAAGAAAGAAAGGAATATCAATAAACATATGACAAATTGACGAACATGAGAAACGTACCCCGTGGCGAAGTGAATCATCGTCGACAAATCCTATCAGAATCGGATCACAGGGTGAAGTATTGGCTGTCAAACCTGGAGGTATTAAGCCCCAGTTCTCTAATGACAATCATGAGCTCAGCCACGTTGCTGTCACGTCAACTCAGTTGAGGCGTCTGTATTCCATTGAAGTACAACCTAAGGGAGAAGTCAAAGGCCTTCAGACGCCCAACAACAACCCAAGGTAGTAGGTTGGCCAGGGCACCAGCCACCCGTTGAGATACTACCGTTAGAGAGTTATGGGGTCCTTTGACTGATCAGACAGTATTAAATTTATCCTTTTCTCTGGTTACGGTTCATTTTTCCTTTTGCCTACACATACACCAAATAGTCTTACTTATTCTTTACAGATTCTCCTCTGTCCTCATACACCTGACAACACTGACATTCCCAAACAATTCTTCTTCACCCAAGCGGTTAAACACTGTAATGTAATTGTTAAGTGGCTACTTTCCTCTGGGTAAGGGTAGAAGAGACTCTTTATCTATGATAAGCAGCTCTTCTAGGAGAAAGACACTCCAAAATCAAACCATTATTCTCTAGTCTTGGGTAGTGCCATAACCTCTGTACCATGGTCTTCCACTGTCTTGGGTTAGAGTTCTCTTGGTTAAGGGTACACTCGGACACTACTCTATCTTATTTCTCCTCCCCCTGTTTTGTTAATTTTTGTATAGTTTATATAGGAAATATTTATTTTAATGTTACTGTTCTTAAAACATTTTATTTTTCCTTGTTTCCTTTCCTCACTGGGCTACTTTCCCTGTTGGATCCCCTGGGCTTATAGCATCCTGCTTTTCCAACTAGGGTTGTGGCCTAGCATTTTAATAATAATAAAGAGAACAAATGCCTTCAGACGCCCAACAACAATAACTCAAGAACCCAAATACCTTCAGATGTTCAGCAACAATAAGTCAAAAGAACCCAAATGGCTTGAGACGCACAACAACAACCCCAAGGGAAACCAAATGTCTTTAGACGCCCAACAACAACTCAAAAGAACCCAAATGGCTTGAGACGCACAACAACAACCCCAAGGGAAACCAAATGCCTTTAGACGCCCAACAACAACTCAAAAGAACCCAAATGGCTTGAGACGCACAACAACAACCCCAAGGGAAACCAAATGCCTTTAGACGCCCAACAACAACTCAAAAGAACCCAAATGGCTTGAGACGCACAACAACAACCCCAAGGGAAACCAAATGCCTTTAGACGCCCAACAACAACTCAAAAGAACCCAAATGGCTTGAGACGCACAACAACAACCCAAGAGAACCCAAATGCCTTCAGACACCCAACAAAAATAAGTCAAAAGAACTCAAATGGCTTAAGACACACAACAACAAACCAAGAGAACCCAAATGCCTTCAGACACACAACAACAACCGAAGAATTCCTAAATGCCTTCAGACGCACAACAATAACCCAAGAAAACCCAAAACGCCTTCAGACGCTCAACAACAACCCAAGAAAACATTAATGCCTTCAGACGCACGACAACAACCGAAGAAAACCTAAATATCTTCAGACCCCCAAAACAACCCAAATGACTTCAGACGCACAACAACAACCCAAGAAAACATTAATGCCTTCAGAAGCACAACAACAACCCAAGAAAACCTAAATGTCTTCAGACCCCCAAAACAACCCAAGAGAACCCAAATGCCTTCAGACGCCCAACAACAACCCAAGAAAACATTAATGCCTTCAGACGCACAACAACAACCCAAGAAAACCTAAATGTCTTCAGACCCCCAAAACAACCCAAGAGAACCCAAATGCCTTCAGACGCACAACAACAACCCATGAAAACCTAAATGTCTTCAGACCCCCAAAACAACCCAAGAGAACCCAAATGCCTTCAGACGCCCAACAACAACCCAAGAAAACATTAATGCCTTCAGACGCACAACAACAACCCAAGAAAACCTAAATGTCTTCAGACCCCCAAAACAACCCAAGAGAACCCAAATGCCTTCAGACGCACAACAACAACCCAAGAAAACCTAAATGTCTTCAGACCCCCAAAACAACCCAAGAAAACCCAAATGCCTTCAGACGCACAACAACAACCCAAGAAAACCTAAATGCCTTCAAAAGCACAACAACAACCCAAGAAAACCCAAATGCCTTCAGATGCACAACAACAACCCAAGAAAACCTAAATGCCTTCAGACGCACAACAACAACCCAAGAAAACCTAAATGCCTTCAAACGCACAAACAACCCAAGATAACCCAAATGCCTTCAGACACACAACAACAACCCAAGAAAACATAAATGCCTTCAGACGCACAACAACAACCCAAGAGAACCCAAATGCCTTCAGACGCACAACAACAACCCAAGAAAACCTAAATGTCTTCAGACCCCCAAAACAACCCAAGAAAACCCAAATGCCTTCAGACGCACAACAACAACCCAAGAAAGGCTAAATGCCTACAGACGCGCAACAACAACCCAAGAAAACCTAAATGTCTTCAGACCCCCAAAACAACCCAAGAGAACCCAAATGCCTTCAGACGCACAACAACAACCCATGAAAACCTAAATGTCTTCAGACCCCCAAAACAACCCAAGAGAACCCAAATGCCTTCAGACGCCCAACAACAACCCAAGAAAACATTAATGCCTTCAGACGCACAACAACAACCCAAGAAAACCTAAATGTCTTCAGACCCCCAAAACAACCCAAGAGAACCCAAATGCCTTCAGACGCACAACAACAACCCAAGAAAACCTAAATGTCTTCAGACCCCCAAAACAACCCAAGAAAACCCAAATGCCTTCAGACGCACAACAACAATCCAAGAAAGGCTAAATGCCTACAGACGCGCAACAACAACCCAAGAAAACCTAAATGCCTTCAAAAGCACAACAACAACCCAAGAAAACCCAAATGCCTTCAGATGCACAACAACAACCCAAGAAAACCTAAATGCCTTCAGACGCACAACAACAACCCAAGAAAACCTAAATGCCTTCAAACGCACAAACAACCCAAGATAACCCAAATGCCTTCAGACACACAACAACAACCCAAGAAAACATAAATGCCTTCAGACGTACAACAACAACCCAAGAGAACCCAAATGCCTTCAGACGCACAACAACAACCCAAGAAAACCTAAATGTCTTCAGACCCCCAAAACAACCCAAGAAAACCCAAATGCCTTCAGACGCACAACAACAACCCAAGAAAGGCTAAATGCCTACAGACGCGCAACAACAACCCAAGAAAACCTAAATGCCTTCAAAAGCACAACAACAACCCAAGAAAACCCAAATGCCTTCAGACGCACCTAAAGGCCTTCAGACGCACAACAACAACCCAAGAAAACCCAAATGCCTTCAGACGCACAACAACAACCCAAGAAAATAAAATGCCTTCAGATGCACAACAACAACCCAAGAAAACCTAAATGCCTTCAAACGCACAACAACAACCCAAGATAACCCAAATGCCTTCAGACACACAACAACAACCCAAGAAAACATAAATGCCTTCAGATGCACAACAACAACCCAAGAAAACCTGAATGCCTTCAGACGCACAACCACAACCAAAGAAAACCTAAATGCCTTCAGGCGCACAACAACAACCCAAGAAAACCTAAATGCCTTCAAACGCACAACAACAACCCAAGAAAACCCAAATGCCTTCAGACACACAACAACAACCCAAGAAAACATAAATGCCTTCAGACGCACAACAACAACCCAAGAAAACATAAATGCCTTCAGATGCGCAACAACAACCCAAAAAACTCAAATGCCTTCAGACGCACAACAACAACCCAAGAAAACCTAAATGCCTTCATATGTCCAACAACAACCCAAGAAAACATAAATGCCTTCAGACGCACAACAACAACCCAAGAAAACCCTAATGCCTTCAGACGCCCAACAACAACCAAAGAAAACATAAATGCCTTCAGACGCACAACAACAACCCAAGAAAACCTAAATGCTTTCAGACGCACAACAACAACCCAAGAAAACTTAAATGCCTTCAGACGCAAAACAACAACCCAAGAAAACATAAATGCCTACAGACGCACAACAACAACCCAAGAAAACATAAATGCCTTCAGACGCACAACAACAACCCAAGAAAACATAAATGCCTTCAGACGCACAACAACAAACCAAGAAAACCTTAATGCCTTCAGACGCACAACAACAACCCAAGAAAACCCAAATGCCTTCAGACACACAACAACAACCAAAGAAAACATAAATGCCTTCAGACGCACAACAACAACCCAAGAAAACCGAAATGTTTTCAGACCCCCAAAACAACCCAAGAAAACCCAAATGCCTTCAGACGCACAACAACAACCAAAGAAAACCTAAATGCCTTCAAACGCACAACAACAACCCAAGAAAACTCAAATGCCTTCAGACACACAACAACAACCCAAGAAAACCCAAATGCCTTCTGATGCACATCAACAACCCAAGGAAACCCAAATGCCTTCTGATGCACATCAACAACCCAAGAAAACCCAAATGCCTTCAGACGCACAACAACAACCCAAGAAAGGCTAAATGCCTACAGACGCGCAACAACAACCCAAGAAAACCTAAATGCCTTCAAACGCACAACATCAACCCAAGAAAACCCAAATGCCTTCCGACGCACAACAACAACCCAAGAAAACCTAAATGCCTTCAGACGCACAACAACAACCCAAGAAAACCTAAATGCCTTCAAACGCACAACAACAACCCAAGATAACCCAAATGCCTTCAAACACACCAACAACAACCCAAGAAAACATAAATGCCTTCAGACGCACAACAACAACCCAAGAAAACATAAATGCCTTCAGACGCACAACCACAACCAAAGAAAACATAAATGCCTTCAGACGCACAAGAACAACCCAAAAAACCCAAATGCCTTCAGACCACCAACAACAACCCAAGAAAACCTAAATGCCTTCATATGTCCAACAACAACCCAAGAAAACATAAATGCCTTCAGACACACAACAACAACCCAAGAAAACCCTAATGCCTTCAGACGCCCAACAACAATCAAAGAAAACATAAATGCCTTCAGACGCACAACAACAACCCAAGAAAACCTAAATGCCTTCAGACGCACAACAACAACCCATGAAAACATGAATGCCTTCAGACGCACAACAACAACCCAAGAAAACATAAATGCCTTCAGACGCACAACAACAACCCAAGAAAATATAAATGCCTTCAGATGCACAACAACAACCCAAGAAAACATAAATGCCTTCAGACGCAAAACAACAACCCAAGAAAACATAAATGCCTTCAAACGCACAACAACAACCCAAGAAAACATAAATGCCTTCAGATGCACAACAACAACCCAAAAAACCCAAATGCCTTCAGACGCACAACAACAACCCAAGAAAACATAAATGCCTTCAGATGCACAACAACAAACCAAGAAAACCTAAATGCCTTCAGACGCACAACAACAACCCAAGAAAACTCAAATGCCTTCAGACACACAACAACAACCCAAGAAAACCCAAATGCCTTCTGATGCACATCAACAACCCAAGAAAACCCAAATGCCTTCAGACGCAGAACAACAACCCAAGAAAGGCTAAATGCCTACAGACGCGCAACAACAACCCAAGAAAACCTAAATGCCTTCAAACGCACAACAACAACCCAAGAAAACCCAAATCCCTTCAGATGCACAACAACAACCCAAGAAAACCTAAATGCCTTCAGACGCACAACAACAACCCAAGAAAACCTAAATGCCTTCAAACGCACAACAACAACCCAAGATAACCCAAATGCCTTCAGTCACAACAACAACCCAAGAAAACATAAATGCCTTCAGACGCACAACAACAACCCAAGAAAACATAAATGCCTTCAGACGCACAACCACAACCAAAGAAAACCTAAATGCCTTCAGACGCACAACAACAACCCAAAAAAACATAAATGCCTTCAAACGCACAACAACAACCCAAGAAAACCCAAATGCCTTCAGACACACAACAACAACCCAAGAAAACATAAATGCCTTCAGACGCACAACAACAACCCAAGAAAACTCAAATATCTTCAGACACACAACAACAACCCAAGAAAACCCAAATGCCTTCTGATGCACATCAACAACCCAGGAAAACCCAAATGCCTTCTGACGCACAACAACAACTCAAGTATTCACAAATGCCTTTGAACGCTCAACAACCCTTGTTAGTAAACCAGGTTATGCCGAGTCTACAGGTCCATGCCAGGCCCTTAACGCCTTCAATATCTCACATCATGAGATGACCCTAATCTAAGTTATTCTCAAACAGAAACTTCTTCTTCCTTTGGAGTTGGAGGTCGAGGCCAGGTGGACTGCCAATATCCAATCAGAGTTACTTAAACAGAGGTCTGTATTTTTTTTCTTTTTTTTTTATATTGTGCGAAGTGGTTGTTAAGACAGAGGGGAGAAAAATGCAAGTAGCCTTTATTCAACAGCAAACGAGTTCGTAAACAAGCAGTTCCGAGCAAGAATGTCACAAAAATACAAAACCAACTAATACATGATAAGGCAAGCTTAAACAGGTTCTGCTATCAGTGTGGGGAAGAGCGGGAGATAAAAAAGGTAATAACGTTACAGTGTACAAGCTTGTATGAAACAGGTGCAATACAATATCTTTTATTTTATAAGGCCAATATATCCATTTAGAAGCATAGCGATGACACGAATCTGGGAATATAGAGGAAACTAGCGAATCCCGGATTACATAGTACATGGTCTAACTCTACATGATGGTTAACACTCGATTTTGCAATATCCTCGCCAACTTTTAGAGAGAGAGAGAGAGAGAGAGAGAGAGAGAGAGAGAGAGAGAGAGATGGATGAATTTCAGATTCGAATCCGTGTGTCATGTCAATAAAGGATTGTTTAAACAACCCAATTGTTCATCAGAACTTGATAACAATGATTCTAAAAACGATAACAAAGCTAGATTCTTACAGTAGCCTTTATGTAATACTTCATCCATTTTGCAATATATCCTTTTAAATCTTAAGCAAAGACCACACACACACATGGACATACACACACTTGTATATATATATATATATATATATATATATATATATATATATATATATATATATATATATATATATATATATATATATGTTTGTGTGTATATATATTATATATATACATATATATATATATATATATATATATATATATATATATATATATATATATATATATATATATATATATATATATATATATATATAAATATATATATATGTATGTATGTATGAGTGTGTATGTGTATGTGTGTGTGGGTGTATGTTTTGCTATCTAAATAAGTATTCCGTGTAGTGTCGCCATTTTAAAACGAAAACAACAATACTTCTATTGTGGGGCAAATGAGATTTCCTATAATCTTTTGCAGATGATGCGACCTGACCCCAGTCCATTCTTTTTCCGAAATAGTTTTTCCCCCAAAAAAAGGGATCGGTGTTTTAGCGGTAGAGTTACAAAAATTGCAGAATATAGAATATAAAAATTCAGGACACAATGACAAATATGAATTGCGGATGAAATTATCTAGCGAAATTATTTTGGTAAAAGAATTCTTCTCATGACAATAAATAACAGATTAATTAGCCATTTGATATGTTGTTGAGAAGGTAAAAGGAAATCCAATTGTATCATGTGATTTTAAGTACAATTCTATTGACATGAAAAGACCAACTATTATTTCTCCAGGTTTCGAACATCCAAAGTCACTATGACTCGTAGTGAATTGCAACCTGCATCTTTTATATATAAAAAAAGTTGAAATTCGTGTATTTCTCTTACTACCTGGAAAGCAATTAAGCCTTGGCCTCTCTTCCCCCTAAACCCAAAACCTGGTTGATTTCATGCCAGCGGGCGTAAAATTATGAACCGGTTCGCTCGGGTCGTTGTGCATAACCGAACGCAATATTCCGGACGCGAATTTAAAAGCAAAAGCTGGACGGAGTTGTGGAGTTGACGTTCATTTCCGACACTGAAATCCAGAGGGTGGGATTTAGCCTTCTTTCCTCTACCATCCCAGACCCTAATCCTATCCTGATAGAAAGGGTACCGCTTACAGTGGTCCATGTGTGGCAGTCGCATTTTTTTTCGTGATGTTCGCAAGTCTACAAGAGGATAGATCTATGTCTTCCAAATTATATCCGTTCCTTGGCGGTACTCAGGTCTCCTTTAAGGATGGTCCCCTTGGGAGAAGCCCTATAAGAACACGGAGAAGCAACACGCCAGTCTCGTTAAACTAATTCATGTCCGAGAGACACGCGAAGGATGTCTTTCTGAGATCATTACTGAAGGGTAATATTTTGTTCTCGCCTTTGGTGTTTGAGAAAGCACGTGCAGGATCATTTCCATGAATAGGTTGATGTTCAATTTGATCAGGAGAGAGAGAGAGAGAGAGAGAGAGAGAGAGAGAGAGAGAGAGAGAGAGAGAGAGAGAGAGAGAGAGAGAGAGAGAATATTGAATTCATGATGTGATTATGAGCTTTTAAGTACCGATGGGATCCTTGAACAGAGGATTGTGCAGTGGATGAAGTTTTTTCCTTTTTAAATAAATCCTGTATATGTTGCTACATTGCCTTTTGTCTTTAAAGTTCTAGCCAAATTTCATGAGTGTCTCGAACTGAGGTACCCAACTTCCTAAATACTGTTTTAGAATCAGTTTTCCCCTTTCATTTAAGAACGTTCATTTGGTCAGACCTCGGAAACACAAATGCACAAATGTGAATTAATGGTTAAATTGCTTTGAAGATAGGATATGGGATTCAGTTACAATAATAGATATTATGATCAATAACAGAAAAAGTCCATATCAGAAGCATTCTTGAATATAATAGTAGTTATTCATATCACTAGTGTACACAACCCGTCAAAAATATTTTGATAGACATGCACATACTTCTCACCAGGGTATAACTACTCCTTCTTCCCCCTACTCAAGGGACGATGAGAGCTTAGTGGGACCGAATTATATATATATATATATATATATATATATATATATATATATATATATATATATATATATATATATATATATATATATATAACCTGACACTTGTTACTCATTTTGTAAGGGACATTAACAGAAAAAGTTGTCCATTTCCTAAATAATATTTTTTTCTTTTTATCAAATATAAAATGGGCTTTATAAGTTTATAACTTTGTAAATATAGATGCTTTCAGAATCGTGCAGACCAATGCGTGCTTCTTCATATCTACCTTCGTTATGAAGTCTCATATATGTGATTTAATTACATAAAATGTGTTCTAACAAAGCTCCTATACATGATGTTCCGGTAATTACATGCAATTCTCGTTTTCCTCCATCGTTGAGGGCGGATCCCTCAAGGCTTCGTTTCTCGTTTCTCGTGGAATAAGTCAACACGGGTGAATGGCCGCTTTCTGTCACTAGCTCTGAAAGTGGGTCAGTGGAGTCGACGTCTCAGGCTAAGAGGAGAAGAAGAAGTTTGCGTTTACAAAGAGAATATTTGAACATCGCCTCTGCTTTCCATCTCAGACGTTCTTGGTGCGGTCTGGGTGAACAGCAGAGAATTGGAAATACTGTTGTGGTCTTGCGAATGTTGGCCTTTCAGCATATTCCATTTATTCTGGTGATTTTCTCAAAGTGTGTATACAGAACACGTCTTTGCGGCCGAGACACTAAAGGGTGGTTTCTCCATAATCACAGTATTATGGCTATTGGACAGACAGTGAAAGGGAGTTGTTTCACAGTATTGGGTTTTTGTTTAAATCGAATGTGGATTACCTAAAACGTACTTGATATATTTTGAATATTTGTAGACATTATTTTAATATTTTGAAGGAAAATCTTCAACAGTTTTGGTTCTGCCCAAATTTCTTAATGGAAGTTTTCTTTGAAGGTTGGTCTTTTCAATTGTGGTTCTTTCTCTCAAAAATCTCTGAGATGAACTCATAGCTTTTAGACAAAAGTAATAATTTTTAAGCAGATCCTGGAAAGCGAAGAAAGATATTTCACTGACTGTTCGTAATATTTGCATAGGATTTTTCATAAATAGAATTCAGAATCTGTTACCAAAACACAAAGGAAAACAGAAGCAGGAATAGAATTCCAACACTTGGCAGAAGAGGAAAAAGATCAGTTATCGAGTCACGGGAAAAGAGATCTTCACTGAGCAAACGATGAGAATTGGTGACTTGACGGGTGCTGGAAAGCTTTCCACTAGGCGTGACAGCTTCTTTCAGCTAAATGCATTGTAGTGGCCCATTGGATACGTATCTGTATAGCAATATGTTAGACGAGAGTTCGAGCCCCACGTAAGCCCATTAGTTTTTAGTTCCCGCTTGGTAAGGGTAGAAGAGACTCTTTAGCCAAGGCAAGCAGCCCTTCTTGGAAAAGGGCACTCCAAAATCAAACCATTGGTCTCTAGTCTTGGGGTAGTGCCATAGCCTTTATACCATGGCCTTCCACTGTCTTGTGTTAGAGTTCTCTTGCTTGAGGGTACACACAGGCACACTAATCTCTCTGTTTCCTTATTGCCTTTTCTCACAGGGGTATTTTTCTCTGTTGGAGCCCTTGGGCTCATAGCATGCTGCTTCTCCCCTATGGTTGTAACTTAGCTGCTAATATAATAGTGTGTGAAACCTCACCGTCATTGTGAGCTAAGGATGGCGATAATGGGGTTTGCCTGCTGAGTCATTACTAGCCATTGCCTGGGCCTTCCTGGTTCTAGCTTGGGTGGAAAGGGGTCTTGGTCGATGTTCATGTATATATAGGGTTGATCTTTAGGACATTGCCTCTGCCATTCATGGGCGGCCTTTAGACCTTTAATGGTATTTTGTACTATTTTTGTAGAAAAGAGACATCAATGGCTCACACTGGCATACCGTAATATGAATAATCGACTGCTTGTTTCATAAAAAGTCCCGTCAACCCCAACAGGTAAGTTTAAAGGCAAATTGCTGAATTCAAATAAAAGAACAGAAAATAAAAATCCCTATTCTTCAGTGAAATAGATTCTGAATAATTGATT
>NC_090754.1:18547855-18560355 GCF_036898095.1 Palaemon carinicauda
TATATACAGTATATATATATGTATATTCATTTTGAGTCCTATCACATGAAGTCCCAGTGAACAGTGGAGTACTTCAAGGGAATGTGTTGTCACCTATGTTGCTTATCTTCAACATGGATTTTGTAATGCATAGAACAGTTGGGGATGGTGGAGAAGGATTGGACTGGATTGGTATCAGGATATTAGCTGACCTAGAGTATGCTGATGACGCTGTCCTTAGCAGAACACCAAAGGACTTGCAAAACCTGCTTACCAGAATACATGAAGTATCATATGAGGTTGGGCTAAGGATAAATTGAAGAAAGACAGATATGATGAGATCGGAATATGCAATGAAAGATGAAATATCATTGGAAGGAGAAACATTTAAAGTTTTAGGAACTATGATTTCGCTAATACAGGATATTTACATCAGAATTGGAGTTTAATGAAAGATTAAAAAAAAAAAAAATAAGGCAATGGTTAGGTTAGGTAAAATTTGGAAATCAAATCCCCTGAAATTACATATAAACATTAGGCAATATATCCGTTTAATGAGATTGGTGTTACCGTATGGACACGAGTCGTGGTATGGCAATGAAACAATATCCAACAGATTTTGTAGATTTGAGAACAAAGCCCTCAGAAGAATATTGGGAGTTAAATGGTAGGACAGGATTATAAATGAAACTATAAGAGAGATTACTCCAGTGCCTTGGGCTTCACAAGATACTAGAAGAGTTGGAAGACCCAGGCCTACATGGTTGAGGACTATGCAGTGTGAAGTGGATGATGGTGAATGGAGATGTATTGCATTAAAAGCTCAAGATAGAGACGACTGACGAAATCTATCCGAGGCCCTTTGGGTCAATAGGCGTAGGAGGAGATAATGATGATGATCATAAAGTGTAGAAATACCCAAAAGAGGTTAAAAATAGCATCGGGTAAGAGTGTTTTGAGATGGTTTAGTCATACGTAAATAATGGAGGGCAATAAAGTTGGTGAAAATAGTGAAGGAAGAAAAGGAAAAAATAGTTGGAACTTGGATACATGAAGTTGAAAAGGAATTGTAAAGGAGGGCTCTTAATAGCCTTGATGCATGAGAGATTGAGGTAAGTGGCGGACTGTGGTTCGATGTGCTGCTGTTAAGACTTAAGTGTAGGTGCACGTAGTGGCTTTTGCGATTATTTTTTCTTTCAAAGGGAACTTTTCCCTGATTCAGCAATTCGTTTAAGGATGTGGCAGTGACTAAGGTGTCACTTTCTCCACGAAACCAACCTTGCTACAGATAACATGTAATGGTTGATTATGTATAAATACTGTATACCCACATATAAATAAGAATGGCATCAGAAAATAAACAACAAACAACACAGTAGTGACTGATACACTTTTCATACTTGAGGAGTATAAAACCAAAGGGACTTGAATCTAGTTTTACTAAACATTTTGGGATGAATTTATCATCCCTTTGCCTTTCTGCACCCTGGAGAAATTACACCCACCCACACACACACACACACACACACACACACACACACACACACACACAGAAAACAAAACACATTTACTGCCACATTCGATCTTCAACTGCTGAATGAAAAATGGACGTCCTAATCCGTAAAACTTCCATAGCATTGCTCACCTCATACACATCCACAGAAGGCTCACCAGGAGTATATCGAGCCCACCTGCATGCACTGCACCACTCACCCCTATCTTGATGCACTGCACCACTCACCCCTATCTTGATGCACTGCACCACTCACCCCTATCTTGATGCACTGCACCACTCACCCCTATCTTGATGCACTACACCACTCACCCCTATCTTGATGCACTGTACCACTCACCCCTATCTTGATGCACTGCACCACTCACCCCTATCTTGATGCACTGCACCACTCACCCCTATCTTGATGCACTGCACCACTCACCCCTATCCTGCCCGGTGTCTCTTGCTTCCTAGATGTCAGGGTCCTTCCTCTCCAATGTGTTTATCACACCATGTAACTCTTTCTAGGAATTTCTCTCTGCATATATCATAGCACTGTTGAATCAAATACTCTCTTCACCAACCTTATGTCGTCTATAGTTTTCTAACACGACCGAACCGCTTAAAGATACTATGATTTATCATTTATCATCCTATCACTTCCTATCATACCACACATGCTATGCAAACATTTCCTCTTAACGGTTTCAACCCTTTTTGTTTCACTCAATTCACTTCCATAGAGAAGCATTAGTTTGACAATACTTTCAAACATTTCTAATTTCATATGCAATTCTTTTGCAAACATCCAGCTGTCTATCTTACTTGACTTATTCTGACTTGTATCTTCTTCCTTTCCATCAGCATTTATATTTACTCCTCGGTCCTTTTTAAAATTAACCATATCATTTATTCCATCTTCCGAGTTTCTATTTACCCTTATTTATGCATTACATATACATATATACACTATATATATGCATATATATATATATATATATATATATATATATATATATATATATATATATATATATATATATATATATATATATGCATTAAATTAACTGTTTTCCTCATGACGTGAGACCAAAAATTAAATGAAGACTAAGCATGGGATGGAGAACTTTTGGTAAACAAAATGGGGTTATGAAAAGTCAGATGCCACTTTCTCAAGAAGGAAAAGTATTTAATCGTGGCCACGATTTAAGCAGATGTTCCTACCAGTTTCATCTTGAGCATGAGAGACCTGGAGCCTTACTAAAGGTTTAAAAGGTTTATGTCTCTCACGAATGGCAGAGGCAAGGGACAGTGACATTGCCCTATCTAGCAGGACAATGCCCTAGAGACTGAACATATGATCTGCGTCCAAGCCCCTTCTCCACCCAAGCTAAGACCAAGGATGGCGAGGTTGCAGCATCCAAAGGAACTAACGAGTTTGAGCAGGACTCGAACCCCAGTCTGGTGTTCACCAGTCATGGACGTTATCGCATTGGCAACCACAACCCTAAAACTTAGAAGATAAGTTAGTTACAGCCCAATGATCTATGGTAAGATGAATGATGGGATTAACACTAAGAGACCGAAAAAAGAACAAAATGGATACGAGACTAAATTAATGCAGGTAGTAGGTTGGCTAGGGCACCGGCCACCCGTTGAAATACTGCTGCTAGAGAGTTATTGGGCTCTTTGACTGGCCAGAGTGTACTACATTGGCTCCCTTTCTCTGGTTACATCTTATTTTCATTTTGCCTTCACATATACCGAATAATCTGGCCTATTCTTTCCACATTCTCCTCTATCCTCATACACCTGATAACACTGAGATTACCAATCAATTCTTCGCTTAAGGGGTTGTTTACTACAATGCAATAGTTCGGTGGCTACTTTCCTCTTGGCAAGGGTAGAATAGACTCTTTAGCTAAGGTAAGAAGCCCTTCTGGGAGGACACTCCAAAATCAAACCATTTTCTCTAATCTTGGGTAGTGCCATAGCCTCTGTGCCATGGTCTTGCACTGTCTGGAGTGGAGTTTTCTTGCTTGAGGGTACATTTGGGCACATTTTTCTATTTTATTTCACTTCCTCTTTTTTAATTATTTTATAGGTTAGGTATATAAAAGATTTATTTCAATGTTGTTACTGTTCCTAAAATATTTGATTTGAATTGTTCATTACTTCTCTTGTAGTTTATTTACTCATTTCCTTTCCTCACTGATCTATTCTCCTCTGTTGGAGCCCTTAGGCTTAAAATATCCTGCTTTTCCAACAAGGGTTGTAGCTTAGCTAATAATAATAATAATAATAATAATAATAATAATAATAATAATAATAATAATAATCCAACAACATGTAAGAAAGAGAAATGAACATGGGCAAGACGATAGATTGACGAACTAAGAAAATTTGCTGGTATAGACTGGCATAGAGACGACATAAACAGACGGAAGTGGAGAGATACGTCTGAGACCTTCATCCCACAGTGGAATAGCAACGGCTGATTGTGATGATGATATAAATTTATATACACATTTATTTATACAGGATGTCAACTGAGAAATACAATTAAAATTCTTACAAAAAAAAAAAAAAAAAAAAAAAAAATTAAGTATTTTAGAAGAAAACTTATATGCATATTCAGAAATCAACTTAAAGTATAACCAGAGACCTAACCAAACTTGAGGCTTACTTAAAAACTTATTTCCACCTGATATTACAAAATTTCCTATTATATTAAAGTATTTTTCCGTATCCTCCTCTTTCTCGCTTATCAAAATCGACCCCATCTCCTTGCCTTGTCTTGGAAGCGGAGAAGATGATAGACGGCAAATTGTGGTAGTGAATATCGCATATCGCTCAGATAATGCTTTCATTAGACTGCCAACGGCCGAGCAATCAAGAAGCAAGGAGACCATCCTCCAGTCTCTCCCCTCCCCTGACGGAAGGAGGCTCGTCTCTCTTCCCCCTGCAAAGCACACCCAAGCAACGCCTTCATTCCAAGAGCAACTCTTTTTCAAAAGGTTCTCCCACAATATTAATGATTATGCATCACCCAAGCTTTTAACTTCATTCAAGGTTTATGTTGCCACTAATGTTTTTCTCAGGTGAATTTTTCCATATAAGATAAAATGAAAAAAAAAGTTTAATTTATTCCAAATAAAAATATTGAATTGAATGCAGGATATTAGCCCCACCCGTGAGTCCCAAGATGGTAGGAGAAGAGGAGTTGAATGTGTAGGGTCAAGGTCAAGGTGGAAAAGTATTAATAATTTGCTGAGAACCAAATGAGTGATACTGAAGGCAAGGGAAAGTAACAATGGCCTCATGACTGATCATATATACATATGATCAGCGCCAAAGGCTCCTCTCCATACAAGCTAGGTCCAGGGAAGGCCAGACAATAGCTGCTGATGACTCAGCAGGTAGACCTATAGGCTCCCCCGACGTCCATCCCTAGCTCACAAGTATGGTGAGGATGTAGACACTATAAGAAATTATCGAGCTTGAGCGGAACTCGAACTCCAGTCCGGCACATCGCCAGGCAGGGATGTTTCAAAGCAAGGAGAAAAGGAATAACGAAAACATGCAATAAGAGGTCAATGAAAAATGCGCAATTAATTAGTCACGTGTCATCCAACTTGTCATCTGTCACATCGGGTGTGGTTTAGGGAATTTGGTTCATGTTTCTTGGCGCCCCGACCGGGGAGGCCATTTTTGTCGATGAGGTGCAACTAAGGGGGAAAACTCTTAGTTACACACAAGGCTAAGAAGTGGAAGCATCTATTTGTCAAATAGGGCTTTGGAAATATCCTTTAGTAATGCCTGCAGTGCTCCACGTGAAGAGAAAGCTTTGATTATTGAGGATCACGAAATACCGGCGTTGTTGAACAAGGAAATGTCAGTGATGACATGTTTCGAAAATCCCATTTTGCAGTGTCTTCATCAAGTCAAATTAACATTAGAAGCTACATTGTTTACTTTGTATTTAGAAATGAACACTTCACTAAATCAATCTTGAAATATGTCTGTTAAAAAAAGGCTGGATTTACCTATTTTCACAATCATCACTATTTTTTTAGGCATACCTATTCTGTATAACAAAGCGAAAAACCAGAATTCTAAAGAATTGCAAATTATGTTGCGTTTATATAATTCTATTTTCATTATTTGCCACAATTACTTACTTCATCCTCCCCAAAACTTTAGACACGTCCCTGCCTGGCAATGTGCCGGACTGGGGTTCGAGTTATGCTCATGCTCGATAGTTTCTTGTACTGTCAGTAACTTCACCATCCTTGTGAGCTAAAGATGGGGGGTTAGGGGAGCTTATAGGTCTACCTGCTGAGTCATCAAAAGCCATTTCCTGACCCTCCCTGGTTCTTGCTTGGGGACAGAGGAGGCTTGGGCGCTGATCGAATGTATATATGGTCAGTCTTTATAACATTGTCCTGCTAGGGCATTGTCACTGTCCCTTGCCTCTGCCGTTCATGGTGGCCTTTAAACCTTAAACCTTTAAACCCTTATCTTGGCTGCATCTATGATAGTGATAAGGAAAAACCTAACTTAAGATTCAAATAAGCAAATCTCCGTCATACATTGCATCCCTTTATTCTTTTTTTTCTATAATCAAATTTGAGTTCTGTTGCAACAGATGCATTTATGCAAGATGTCAAAATACAATGCATGCATTACCAATGGAATGCCACGCATACACACTCCACATGGATTTGAAACTTATTGCTGGGAAAAGAGACGCAAGTCAAATCCGCTATTTTGCAAAGGATATTGTGACGGGGCGAGAGAAGGTTGTGACTCAAAGGCAGGATGAAAGCAACTGAGTAAACTTTATTACAGAACATCCGTTTATATATACATAAACTCCAGGCAAAAAGGGCATACAAAACATAACAGGCAATTTCATGTTCAACCGACAAGCTCACCAGTTAACAGTTAACGGTGCGAAAAACAGACATGTTATTTCAGGTTCCTATCAGTGCGAGGGGAGAACGAAGATAGAAGCATAATACATACAAAAAATGAAATGTCATTACTATGTATGATCGTGTGACACACGGTTGGTACATGGCTCCCCCCCCCCTAGAAATAACATACTGTACATGTTAAATAGGACGCCCTGATCTAGAGAGGCGAACTGTAGGTGGTTCATCTGGCAGGAGATAAGAGTAAGCAGGTTTTAGACGAATGTTTAGTAGGAATGCTTTCGGACTGCGTTGGATCACAAGGAAAGAGTCCATGTGAGGGGGCGTTAGCGGTGGCTTGCTAGTGTCGTTGCGTAGAAAGACATGTATTGCAGAGTGCAAGTCTGTCGGTATGTGATGCTTCACTGGGGGCTTGTAAGTCTGGGAGCATGGAGTAAATTTTCCCACGACGTGATGTATGCGTTGGAGATCGTCGGAGGAGGTTGCAGAAGGAAAAAATTCGGCAGGAACGAATAATGGGTCGCCATACACTATTTCAGCTGCCAAGACGTCGAGGGCGTCTTTAGGAGTGGTCCTTAGTCCCAGGAGGACCCAGGGAAGCTGAGTAAACCAGTTGGAATCTTTGCAGCGGGACATCAAAGCTGCTTTGAGTCTGCGATGAAAACGTTCAACCATTTCATTGGCAGCGGGGTTGTAGGCAGTTGTCAGATGTAGGGTGATGCCCAGGAGATTTGCTAATGATGTCCACAATTGAGAGGTGAAAGTGGTACCCCTGTCAGAAGTAATATGCTCAAGGATACCAAATCTTGCAATCCATCCTGAGAATATGGTAGATGTTCATGAGGCGGACATTGCGGTTTCCATGGGAATGGCTTCAGGCCAACGAGTGGAGCGGTCGATGACGGTAAACAGGTAACGATGTCCTTGTGATGTGGGTAGGGAGTTTAAAACATTGACGTGAATGTGGGCGAAACGACGCTGAAGTTAAGGAAAGGTGCCTACTCCTGAATCCGTGTGTCGATGTACTTTGGAAGTTTGGCAAGAAGTACAGACGCAGACCCAATCCTTAGCATCCTTAAAAATGCTATGCCAAATGAACTTCGTCTTTAGCAGCTGTGCAGTAGAACGGCACGAGTGATGTGAAAGGCCGTGAATGAAATCAAACACATGTCGGAGCATGGGAGCAGGAATTCAAGGTTGCGGTTTACCAGTACTGACGTCACAGAGGAGGGTGGTGTTGGAGTCATTGGGGGGAATGTCTTCTCAACAGAGGGATGTGCCGGATGTCCTACATGCTTGATACTCTGGATCCTGTCATTGGGCTTCAGCCAAGGCGTTATAATCCAATCCCAGTTGAACGGCAGCCAATGTGTTTCTTGACAGGGCATCGGCAACAGGATTCATTTTCCCAGGGACGTGTTGAAGGGTGCAATTGCATTCAGCCACAGCAGAGCGATGTTGTCGTTGACGGGCGGACCAGTCGTCAGACTGTCGAGTGAAGGCATGCACCAGAGGCATGTGGTCTGTGCGAATGACGAAAGGTGTACCTTCTAAGAAATGGCGAAAGTGACGGAAAGCCAAGTGCACCGCCAGCAATTCGCGATCGAAGGGAGAATAACCTGATTCTTTCTTAGACAGTTTTATGCTGAAGAAGACCAATGGGCGGGGCGAGCCGTTGACCATCTGCTCAAGTACTGCACCAATAGCGACGTCGCTGGCATCGGTGGAGAGAAGGAGAAAGGCATGTGGGATAAGAAAAGTGAGAGCTGCATCGGTTGATAGGGCCTTCTTTGCATTGCAGAAGGCCGCTTCTTGAAGGGGACCCAACTTCAGGTCCTTTGGCTCATGAATAAACAACACATCAATAGCACAAACATGGTTTCTTGTTACACACACGATTAAAATAGTCCAGATTATAATTTTGCATTACGATCACCCTTTAAAACACTCAACTATAAACAATGCTTTTATATATTTTTTCCAGAGGCATTTCAATTTTACAACATGAAATTATTACTTACTGATTCGTGACCGAAACACTTTTGGCTTTGGCATCTTTGAAAGAAATGGTTAACAATTAGCATTCAGAAACAAGTAAACATAAATAGTGTATCATAATATCTATTTGATGAAGAGGCTTATTTACACAACCAAACATTTTTACTGTTTATTATACTGTATTTATATTTGAAACTTTTAGTATATTGCCTTAATTCATATACAATTGGAAACATCCATGTATACCTCCATTTGTTAATTCTGTCATCAGATGGATATTTTTCAAGGAGTGAAACTAAATCTGAAGAATAGGATGGAACTCCTTTCATTTGGTAAGTCCGAGTCAGGAAGGTTTTTGTCCTTTTAGTACATTACCAATACTGGGAAAAAGTCAGCTTAATCTGAAGCAAATATTAACCTCTGTTAGGGGAAAAAAAAGATAGACACGCATTTCTTGGTTCGATAACACGCACCAGGAAATGGTTGGTAACTTGCACTGCACCCTGAAGAAGTTTATATAATGCACACGAAAGCGTCATATACTAATGAGTTTCATTACTTCCTGCTGGCTCTTGCACTACATTTAGTAACGTGATCCTTGTGGCAGTGTATCATATGAAAGATCCTTCCTTTACGACATACAAGGGCACTGACCCTTCACGGTCTACTTCCACAGCTTTTAGGATTAATTTTTAATGACCATATGCTCAAGGGGAAACAGCTCTAATTCATGAATCTGTGCCCAAACTTCTAAATCACTGGGCATGAAAGATGTCTTACTTTTTCTGATTCTGAAGATGTAAAATATTATCAGTAGATATAATATTTGAGTATTTATAAATGATATGCTAAAAATATGATTGAAAAGGGCGTTGAAAACATATCTCTAGATCTTACCTAAGTGGTATATTTTGTAATGTGATAGAATGTTAGCTTATTTTCCATCAAATCGAAAAGACTTTTTAAATATCAATTTCGATTTCTCTCACATATTTTGACAAAGATATCATAGTAATTGTTTACAACACCACGCTCTCCATTTACTCCAAAATAATCCAATCCTGCAGCTCTCATCTTCTTGCACAGTAATTAGGTGGTTATTCAAATTCTGGGAAAGTAATAATTAGCAAGAAATGTTGAGGAAGGGGGAAGGGGTTATAAAAAGAAAATAGATCGGTTTCCTCACTAAACGACTTGGAACTGACATGTCAACATAGTCAACCAAACAGAATTCGTGTTGCCAGCGTACATTTGATATACTGTATATTCAAAATATACTAAATTAAACATCGAGTTATTACTCAAAAGTGTCAATAATTGTAAATTGCATATTTTATGGACACTTTTGAGTAATTAATCCATTTTTAATTAAGTATATTTTGAATATACAGTATATCAAATGTACGCTGGCATCACGAACTTCTGTTTATGTACGCTGGCATCACGAATTCTGTTTGGTTGACTATGTTGACATGTCAGTTCCAAGTCGTTTAGTGAGGAAACCGAACTATATTCTTTTTATAACCCCTTCCCCTTCCTCAACATATCTTGCTAATTATTGCTTTTCCAGAATTTAAATAACCATCTAATTACTGTGCAAGAAGATGAGAACTGCAGGATTGCATTATTTTGGAGTAAATGGAGAGTGTGGTATTGTAAACAATTAATATGATATCTTTGTCAAAATATGTGAGAGAAATCGAAATTGATATTTAAAAAGTCTTTTCGATTTGATGGAAAATAAGCTAACATTCTATCACATTACAAAATATACCACTTAGGTAAGATCTAGAGATATGTTTTCAACGCCCTTTTCAATCATATTTTTAGCACATTTTAAGTGTCACTATCACCATGAGGATGTAGACATAGGTTGGTCAATACTTCATGGACATCACAGTTCATTATTTAACCACTTAATTATTTTCTCCTTGACGTCTAAATTTCTGTATCTACATTCTACATCTGGGATCTTGTATTACACTCTACCAAGGAGTTTCAATTTGGCACGATATCAAAAGCACTTAAAACAAAAATGGGCATATCTATCAACTTATTCAACCACTTACTTATTTTCCCTTGACGTTTCTATTTATAGTGCACCTGGGATCTTGTAATAATCTTCACTAAGGAGTCTCTACTTTGGCACAAAACGCAACAGCACTTAGAAAAAAGAAACCTGGGCATGTCTATGAAAGGCTTTAAGTTCTACACATTGGTATCTTTTTCTTTCATATTATTAGACCCATCGACACCTGTCGTCTCCTCGTCATGCTGGTAACCAACATTAACTACGCCATTGCTGGGCCCATAGGCCAAGCTATTTTCTTGAGCTTCCAGAAGCGAAGGGTTATTCCGGTTAGAACCGGAGTGTTGAGTCCCCGCTGGTATACTTGCCATTTCCTTGGCTGACTGCTCTGTGCTGCCTGTGGTGTCATTGGAGGTCTCTGGAGTATCTGCCTAATCGGATCTCTCAGTCATGTTGCTGTTGAGTTTCTGAAGAGTCCTTCTGAATATCTTTTTCATACCCGCTTGCACTAGCTGCCTTTTCTGTTTGCTCACCATGAAGATGATGAACACGATGACTCCTTGGAGAGTGTTTAGGATATCAGTGACCACCCTGCAAGTATTTATGTCTTCGTAAGATGTGTGTTTAGGACTTAGATTAATTGTACTGCATATGTATGCATCGTATACTTCATATGTTATTCATGATTTTAAGTACCCCGATGATATTCAAAGAACATCTCGTCATAATCCACCCATGAATTTTGGATACTCTTGTAATTTCAGAGATGCAATTTGAAACCGGGAGTTACACACTATGTGAGGGAAGGAACATGAGAAACTTCAGACCGATGATACGAATTTGCGAAAAAGAACTACGTGTTTTACTTTACATGGAGAAGGTGATGCATGAATGAAAGGGAATACAAAATGAGATTGGATGGTAATTAATTATGCTTTTAATTGAAATTGATTTATATCAAATAGTTTGGGACAATTGTTTAACAAAGCAAAGATTAGACATCCGTCATGATGAGTTTCATATGCTCTAATCAGGTTCCGTAAATCTGCTTCAAACAGAATAGATACAAAGTAAACATTCAGTTTCCTCATGTACTACATTTTCCCAAAACTATTTCAGGATTTATATGGATACAACTCATAGATTATTTGAAAAAGAAGATGATTGTTTGTAGAAGTATATAATGGAGCGTGTGAAGAAATTATTGGAAGTAATTTGTCAATGTTGAATATAATGGAAACGAAGAAACTGCTTGCAAGAATCGCTTGATTAGTCACCCCCATTTGAGAAAACAGACATATGGTGGGATATATATATATATATATATATATATATATATATATATATATATATATATATATATATATATATATATATATAATATATATATATATATATATATATATATATATATATATATATATATATGTGTGTGTTTATATACATATATTTATATACTGTATATACATGTACCGTATATATATACATATATATATATATATATATATATATATATATATATATATATATATATATATATATATATGTGTGTGTGTGTGTGTGTGTGTGTTTATATATATATATATATATATATATATATATATATATATATATATATATATATATATATATATATATATATAGGCTATATATGACAGCATTTTTGGAAATATGGTGCGACCTTACCATGCCTCCTTGGGAGGGATCTTCAGAGAAAGTACTTCTGTGAACCAGCAGATGGCCATCATGGCAAAGATACTTAACCTTTGACGAAACCTGGAACAGATTAGGAATTTGTTTTTAATTTTTTCATTTGAGTCTTTTGTTCTATTTTTTTTTTTTTTCATATTTTCATATGTAAATAAATTGTAATTTTTACTTAGTTAGGGAATAAAGCATAACAGTGTTTATTGATTTTACGTTATCATTTAAATGAATTTGATTATTGTATTTAGAGAAAAATCTTTTGAACTCTGATAAATAATAATAATGATATTAAAAACAATAATGACTCATGATAACACAAAATGTTTCCCAATTCTTCTCTTTTTAAGTCTACTAG
>NC_090754.1:18565355-18590355 GCF_036898095.1 Palaemon carinicauda
TGGTTAAGGTGGGAGATTTTCGTCTTATTGTTCACAGAAAACTAACTTGGCATGGGTGGCCATGACTAGTACAACTTTCCTGATCATGGCGATAAGCAAACACTTTCACCACATTGTATGTTTGTATGCACATGTGTATGTATGCTTGTGCGTATGTATGCATTTTTTTATACGTGTGTTACGTATGTGCAAGAACGTAAAATGTTCCTACCTGATCACTCTCCAGATGTCAAAGGACATGACACTGAGCCAGAAGAATGCAGCGTGAATTGTAAACTGAGTGAAGAGTCCTGCAAAAGAAACAAATTTCATGTCAAAATGACTATAAAGATCAATTACATTTGATAAGATTATCTTTGACATTCATCCTTCTGAGATGGATAGAAAAAATATTTCTATTTTAAAAATTTTCACCAGTCATAGAAGCTTCTCTTTAGGATCACCAATCAACGCTCATTTATCTTCTTCATTTTTGTTCCTTATTTCTTTCTTCACTTATATCAATAGATGGGTGTCAGCATCTGTTGAAATTATGTTAAATACCGCAAACACTTGTAATGTGTAGCATAGAGCCATAGACTTTGTATGAACAGATGACATTAGTTACATATGTATGGAGAGAAAAATATTAAGAAATAAAAGGAGACAAGTGATAGCGAAAGCAAGACTTCCTTTATGAAATTGGTTCTTTCTAGTTACTTGTTTGACAAAGATTTAATAGAGTTTTAATAATAACCCAAATTTGAATCACAGACTGTATAAACTTGATGCATTCATCTCAAAATCAATTATGATTTTTTGGATTAGGCCTGATCTCGGTGATACATGCTATTTATTCAAAATATTATATACGATCATGATTTAGACATATTTGTGGCATTAGTCTGAAATGTCTGATCTATGATAAAACAAGTTATGATTTTCAAAGTACCTTTCCTTTGTGTTTTACATATATAAGCGTGTATATGTTATATATAATTATTTTTATTATTATTATTATTACTTGCTAAGCTACAACCCTAGTTGGAAAAGCAGGATGTTATAAGCCCAGGGGACCTAACAGGGAAAATATTCCAGTGCGGAAAGGAAAAATAATATATTTTAAGAAAGAGTAATATCAATATAAATATTTCCTTTATAAACTATAAAAACTTCAAAAAAAAAAAAAAACAAGAGGAAAAGAAACTAGATAGAACAGTGGGACCGAGTGTACCCTCAAGCAAGAGAATTCCAACCCAAGACAGTGGAAGACCATGGTACAGTGGTTATGGCACTACCCTAGACTAGAGAACAATGGTTTGATTTTGGAGTGTCCTTCTCCTAGAAGAGCTGCTTACCATAGCTAAAGAGTCTCTTCTACCCTTACCAAGAGGAAAGTAGCCACTGAACAATTACAGTGCAGTAGTTAACCCCTTGGGTGAAGAAGTATTGTTTGGTAATCTCAGTGTTGTCAGGTGTATGAGGACAGAGGAGAATCTGCAAAGAATAGGCCAGAATATTCGGTATATGTGTAGACAAAGAGAAAATGAACCGTAACCAGAGAGAAGGATCCAATGTAGTACTGTCTGGCCAGTCAAAGGACCCCATAACTCTCTAGCGGTAGTATCTCAATGGGTGGCTGGCATCTTGGACAACCTACTACCTACTTATATTTTCTCGTGCAAATGCATGTATAAACATATCGATTCAAAAAACATATATATACATATTTGTATACAGTAGATATAAAGACCTATGGAATAATGATGGGAATAAAACTAAGAGACAAAAAAGAGCAACATTGATACCAGAGCAAACTAAAGGATGAGGATGTCCTGACAACATGTAAGAAAAAGAAATAGACATGGGCAGGACATATAATAGGTAGGCATTAAGAATAACAGATTCCGTCCCTGGAGATTGCAAACAGAAGCAGGGGAAGGAAGAGAAGACGATGGAGTGACGAGCTAAGACAATTTGCTAGCATAGAGTGGGATAGAAAGACTAGCAACGGCTGATGATGATACAGTATATAATTATATAATACATGCATGCACACATGCACATATGCATTCACACATATGACCTTTGTATATATAATATTAATAACAACAATGATATTACCTTTATTTTTATTGATATTATATATATATATATATATATATATATATATATATATATATATATATATATATATATATATATATATATATATATATATATATATATATATATGTACAGTCATATGCACGAAAAAAGTATAAATTGGATACAATTATTCATAGTATAAAAAATGATTAAGAAGGTTTTCTATAAGTTGGAGGGTAGATACTTAAATATGCCAACAAAATAGAATGAATTCTACTTATACTTTAGTCTCCTTGTGATATGAGCTTCACAACCTTTATATATATACATTACATATATATTGTAAAACTCCTCTTCCCCTTTTTCGCTCTCCTCTTCATATATATATATATATATATATATATATATATATATATATATATATATATATATATATATATATATATATATATATATATATATATATATATATATATATATATATATATATACATTGCATATATATTGTAAAATTTCTCCTCCCCTTTTTTGTTCTCCAAGTGTTTTTAAAATTTTTCATATTCTTACTCTATCATGTATATTGTAAAACATTTATTTCCAATCACTACTCGAGACGATGACTTGAAAATAGACGAAACCGGTCAAGACTGAATTAGTGCTTTCATTTTTCCAAGTGACTTTTTTTTTGGCTAAACAACTCATGTTCCTTTGAGTTTTAAGACCACAAACACACTAAAGATTTATTCATTTACAGAATTATCAGTGTTAAGATTTTGCTTCTCAAAACATTATTAGAATGTTTCTGATATGTGAAGTTTCCCACTACCTTGAACGAATATGAGACCAAGATTATGAAAATGGAAATCATATCGACAACGAGGGGCTTGGAGAGAGAGAGAGAGAGAGAGAGAGAGAGAGAGAGAGAGAGAGAGAGAGAGAGAGAGAGAGAGAGAGAGAGAGAGATACGTTCGTCTAATCGTTCACAGCTAACCAACCTAACATGGGCGGCCCTGACTGATAAAGCTTTACTTGACATTGCAATACACAAACCCTTTTACCACGTTAGTGAATCCCCAATTAGACTATGTGTGTGTGCGTGTGTGTGTGTGTGTTTGCAAGTGACTGTGTCTGCGTGTTGTAGTAAATAAGAAAGAAAGAGACAATAATGAAATGCAACTCAAGAAATAGTAAATTAACGAAGCTCAAAATGGTTAGAAAATGGAAGTATTAAAAGCACTGCGTTTGCGAGAGAGAGAGAGAGAGAGAGAGAGAGAGAGAGAGAGAGAGAGAGAGAGAGAGAGAGAGAGAGAGAGAGAGAGAGAGAGAGCTTGTGCTTATAAAGACTTACCATTGAAAACGCAATGCTTATGCTCCATATGCTTCGCATACTGGATATTCACGAGGGACCCAATGTAGGCCAGTAGGAGTGAAGTCGAGTAGGAGAGGAAGCAGTAGCTCTGGACATTGAGGAGCTTCTTGGCGAAGAAGTGGAAGAGAATCAGCAGCACCAGACAAACGATGGAGATGAACATCCCTATGGAGGCTATTTTGTGCCTCCAATCTTGGACTGCAAAAGGCTGACTGATACAGTACATCACGAAGTACTTATTTACTGGAGGAAGGTAATGAAAATCAAAATTTAATTTGAGAGGATATAGCCTATCTATCTGGAAGCTCCCAGAGAGAGAGAGAGAGAGAGAGAGAGAGAGAGAGAGAGAGAGAGAGAGAGAGAGAGAGAGAGAGAGAGAGAGGGAGAGAGAGTATATCACGGTCAAACTATTATGAAAGTCATAATATTTACTATACTTACATGGGTAAATATATGACTTGTAATTTTCATTTGATGATGGAAAAATGGATGGAATAAGATTATAAAAATTAATGGCAGAATTTGATGTGTTTCAAAATATTAACATTCAATGCCCCAAGTTAACATATAAACAGCTTACACTCTTTGTAATAATCAACGCAGAACATATCGTTGTCAATTATCTGTTCACTTCCAGTCAAGTTGAGTTTGCCATTCAGGAGAAGATGATAACTGCCTTCGAATTTTAACGTGGTTTTGTAACGGCAGTCTGGGACCAGTGGCAACAACTGAAGGTCCGGAGGAGCGTCAGAGACGTCCCCTGTTAAGTTGTAGAAGGTAAGGTTTGAATTCGGGCTTCCAGATATGCAGGTGGTGTGAGATTTAACTTCTCCATGACCGCAACATTTCTTAATACACGTGGCTTCATTGCATATCTGAAATGGATGGTGATAAGTTAGGAAACAGGAGTGCTAGTTCAAAGTTGTGTAATTTTAAGGACTACAGCATTTGCTATGCACTTTAAAATACATATCTCTGGTGGGGTTTGATCCTTCACTTATCAATAAGACACACACACACACACACACACACACACACACACACACACACACACACACACATATATATATATATATATATATATATATATATATATACATATAAAATTATTTTCTATATACACCAAAACTTAACGCCCTTCTAAGTAAAGTAGTAATAATGAATGGCCTTCCATAAACCCCAATGCAGTTTTAAAATATCAGTTACTGATGATAACTATATAGTCCTTTGAGTTGTACTAGCGTCCATTTAACCCATTTACTTTACCTTGATAGTATTTTCATATCTTATTACTGAATCTCTGAAAACATGTTACCACTTAAATTGAGAATATATACTCAAATAATCTTATCGTACTCAAAACGTTCATAAAGATTAAGTGAATTTCAACGTAACATAATCACTGGTGTGTTAAAAGTGTAACACTTTAAAAATAACAAAATGCTCGTGGTTGGTAGGGCTAATCAATTGTATATACTGGAGGATATGAAGCTAAGATACATAAGCATGACATGCTTTAGAAAATGATTAGTAACTAAGCATCTTTTGTAAAGAAAGAAAGAAAAAAAAGCATGACAAGTACCAATACTTTATAGAACCGAATATCAAAAAGTAAATCTACAGACTGGCAACATCATCATATTTCTTTTTTCCTACCTCCTCTTCATCTGCCATGCACATCAAAGCTGTGTAACCTCCATCTTGTTTCTGATCTATACAATACTGCGAGGTCTGCCTTCTCATTGACAAATCGGTCCACTGGAAATAGCTTTGTACCCCGTTTGCGCCCAAAGGCACTCCCGTGTCAGGAAGGCTGATCTCTCTATACTTAAAGTTTTCTGGACAGATCAACATCATTGTCTCCCAAGAAAAACCGTGTAGAATAGAGTCTGAATCCTGCTTATTACCTATCAGAGGATCAAATGGAGATGGATTTGTTTTGGCAACACAATCAGTACCAAGTAAAATTTCACTGTTTCCACAGCACTTCTTAGCTATGACAGTTGGCTTGGATTTAGTCTCAATCCTTTCTTCAACTGCCTCATTTAATGCCAGTATTCCTTTCTCCAGTTCATGTGGTTTTGTCATCTGAGGGGGGTGTTCTTCTGTCTGAGATGAAACGAAAGAAAGGGAATCATTGGTTGAAGGTCTAGTGCTAAAGGCTTTAGTTTCATTATTAGCTGAAAAGTCATTGTTTGAATGATTTTTTTCTCTTACAAATTTCACAATATGTGAAATATCTTCTGACAAAAGAGATGTGTCGTTGATCAATAGGGCATCTTTACTTGTTGATGGGGAGAGGGAAGGCTCTATCTCTCTAGCAGTAGCCAGAGGAGCCTCTATATTTGTTGAATTATGGGAAGGCTCTCTTACTCCAGTAGTGGAGTGAAGGGCCTTTCCATTTGATGAAATATGGGAAGGCTCTCTCTCTTTATCTGTGGACAGGAGAGCTTCTATATTTATCGTTGAACCATTGGATAACTCTCCTTCTCGATCAGCGGTTAGAAGAGCTTCTCCATTTGTTGTTGGACTTACGAAAGGCTCTCTTACTGTAGCAGTGGACTGGAGAACTTCTTCAATTGTTGCTGGGCTAGGGAAAATCACTTCCTTTGTAGCATTAATCAACAGAACGTCTCCACCTGTTACAGGACTAACAGCAGATCCTACTTCTGATGAATTAATTACTTGCGAATGAGTGTCATTCACTAACGTCACAGATGAGATGAGCTTGTGATCTGTCCTATCTGAAATATTTGAGGATTGTGTTACCAGTTCCACTGCGGAAGGAGAAAACTCAAATGAATCCAGTGTTGTAGATCTGTTGGCGACGAAATTCGAGTTCCGGTCGATCGCTCCATCAGGCAACCCAACTTCAGCGAACGATTTTGCTGTCGACCGTGGAGGCAAAGAGTGGACGATTGTGACAACGAAGAAGTAAATGAAGAGAGAAGACATTTTGGGGAGCATGTGAAGGAAAAACGGTCTAACAGGAAGTGATGCCATGGTTTGTCTCCTCGCCATTCTTGGTGAATCAGGTTGAGCTTCTGTAGGTCATCACTCCTGTAAAAATCAGATAATATGGTAAAGGAAAAAAATCTTAATGAAACAAGAATAATAATTCTGCAACACAAACACTATAATATTTTAGTCCTTATAAAACTCTTTTATCAAAGGACATTAAAAATCATAAAAATGAAAACCAAAAACATTTTGCACACTTACGTTACTGCTAACAATATATGAATTTCCGTCACACCTACTGTGCTGAACTAATACCTTTTCCTTCTCTTTATAATACTTACAATAGTTTTAACTGGTTATATTGTATTTAGTACTGAATAGGTTTGAACAGTTATATTGTATCTGGTATTGAATAGGTTTAACTAGTGATACTATACTTTAAAGGTTTAAAGGTCGCTCATGAATGGCAGAGGCAAGGGACAGTGATATGGCTCCATCAGGCAGGACAGTGCCCTAGAGAATGACCCTATACATACACACACACACACACACACACATATATATATATATATATATATATATATATATATATATATATATATATATATATGCATATATATATATATATATATATATATATATATATATATATATATATATATATATATATATATATATATGATCAGCACCCAAGCCCCCTCTCCACACACGCTAGGACCAAGAAAGGACAGGCAATGGCTGCTGATGACTTATCAGATAGACCTAAACCCTCCCCCAAACACTCCATCCTTACCTCACGAGAATGGTGAGGTTACACCGACCAAAGGAACTAACGCGTTCAAGCGGGACTTGAACCCCAGTCCGGTGATTACCATTCATGGACGTTACCACGTAGGTCACCACAACCCTACTTTAGGTGTAATTAGTTATATTTATAATCAAGGTTATAAAATTGAATTGTTATATCATTACTAGTTTAGTCTATCTTCTATAATTGTGCTCTACTGAAATAGGGTGGCGACCAGAAAATTCTGTTCGATTTTGTTGAGGCAGAGGCCGATGGTGAAGGCGATCAATTGCCGGATTCATTCAAGAGTAATGAAAAACAAAAAGATGCATGAAGAAAAGAGAAAAAAATGGTGGCTGAATTAATGGGTTCATTTTAAGGAGAGAGAGAGGAAGAGAGAGTGTAAGATTAATGATAAGAGAAAGAGAGAGAGAGGGAGAGAGAGACTGTATGATAAATGAGAGAGAGAGAGAGAGAGAGAGAGAGAGAGAGAGAGAGAGAGAGAGTAATACAAGCTTTTAATAATAATAATAATAATAATAATAATAATAATAATAATAATGACTTTAAAGATAAATATAATTCCCCATAAAATTCCCAATGCTTCAGTCCCAGTGAGGCAGGAGGGAAAAGCGAAAATAAAGTTAATATCCATTTCCCTTTCTTTGTTTCCTCTTTTTATTCTCCCTAACAGAATTAAATTGCCAAGAGAGATCATCAAACAAAACATCCACAATTTTCAAACGCAGTGCTCAACACCACACCTATACACATCCACATATTATACTGTATATTAACATGAATAATTATGTCAATTGGGATTACAAAACGGCCCAGCGACTGATTCTTTCATTCGGAACTCTCTTTCTGCCTCAGTTTTACATTTCCTTCTTTCAGAGGTAGAAAAATCCTTATTCACTAAAAGGGTTAACTACTGCGCTGGAATTGCCAATGGCTACTTTACTCTTGGTGAGGAGAGAAGACTCTTTAGCTATGGTAAGTTGCTCTTTTTGGGGAATGATACTCCAAAACCAAGCCATTGTTTTCTAGTCTTGGGTACTGCCATAGCCTCTGTACCATGGTCTTCCACTGTCTTGAGATGGAGTTCTCCTGCTTGAGGGTACACTCAGGCACACCATTCTGTGTGCTTTCTTATTTCCTTTCCTCACTGGGGTATTTTCTTTATTAAAACCCTTGGGCTTACAGCATCCTAATAACCCAACTAGGGTTGTAGCTGAGCTAGTAATAATAATAGTCTGTCGCTTTCCTTCCCTTGTGGTGAAGACGCAAACTTATCAACGCTTGTCTGGTCTTCTTTGACTTACAGCTTAAAAATCTTATCATTTCACCCCGTCCTATTAACATCTGTATTTGAAAGGAATCAAAGTAAAACACGAAACGTTCAAAGTGCTGATGAATAAAGTCCAGATAAAGTTACATTCTTATCTCTTCCAAAATCGAGGTCCACTTAGGGTAATTGTTTTTGTAATGAATATGAAACATTTATGTGTGTAATAAAGAGGCTGCAATGGAAACATATATTGTAAGTAGTTCTGAGAAAACAACAAATAGAAGGCATAATTACTAAAATGAGTCATTAATTCTCTGCAGCACTTGTTTCAAATGACTTCCGTTGTGGTGTCAACTGGCGTTCCTTTGGTTCACACTGAAAAGGACTAGATCCTTCATAGCTATATGAATACATAGATTTGTATCATTGATGGTTTTGTTGCTACTCAACATGAGGCCACAATTATATTGCAAAACGGTCTCTAACCTGTTAAGAAAGATTCAACTGCAAACAGACTATGACTATTTGAAAAAAAAGAGAAAAACAAACAACAAAGGAAAAACACACAGAATGATAATCAGATACCAATCCACAATAAATAAACATTATATGCACTTACAACTAAAGTGAAAAAAAGGCCTGGAGTTGATATCAACTGGATGTGTGAATTTCAGTCACTATTTTTAACTCTGTAGGCGCTTTTCGTTTTCATTTCGACACGATAACACCTGCAGAGTGCAAGGATTCCAGTTCTATACACAAAACACAGTAAGTGATTGTCAGAAAATCACAACTACTATCGACACAAACGGCACTTTTCAATGTTTTATAAAAAAAAATTTTCATTGCCGACTAATTTCATCGTTTTACGGATAAACAATGAATATGGTTTCTAGCATTTTGATTATATATCAAAATAACTCGACTAACACTCAAAGATTTAAAGTCTGCTCATGAATGGCAGAGGCAAGGGACAGTGACATTGCTCTAGCAAGCATGACAATGCCCAAGAGACTGACCATATATACATATGATCAGCGCCCAAGCCACCTATCCATCCAAGATAGGACCAGGGAGGGCTAGGCAATGGCTGCTGATGACTCAGCAGATAGACCTACAGGCTTCCCCAAACCCCCAACCTTAGCTCACAAGGATGGTAAGGTTGCAGACACTAAAGGTACTAACAAATCTGAGCGGGACTCGAACCCCCGTCTGGCAAACACCAGGCACAGACGTTACCAATCAGGCCTTAGCAACCCTAAATTATCCATTACCTTGTAGTGTCACACATGTTCCATTGAAATTCTTAAAATTTGAAGGAAAATTAGTGATGAAATTCTTATTCCAAAATGGGGCTCGACCCAACACGGTGGTCAGAAAACCAATAAGATGGTCTTCCATTGCCTTGGGTTCGAGTTCTCTTGCTTGAGGGTACACTCGGGCACACTATTCTATCTCGTTTCTCTTCCTTTTGTTTTGTTAAGTTTTCATAGTTTATATAGGAAATATTTATCTAAATGTAATTGTTTATAAAATATATTATTTTTCTTTGTTTCCTTTCCTCACTAGGCTATTTCCCCTGTTGGGGCCCCTGGGCTTATAGCATCTTGCTTGCCCAACTAGGGTTGTAGCTTAGCAAGTAATAATAATAACATCATCTAGTCGTTTTTCATTGGTGTCAACATATTGCATAAGCTTGCTTCTCGTTATTGAGGGAGCATGTATGGTCAGATATCCCCTCTGACTGGTCTGATTTATAAGCAATATATTTATGTAAATCTGCACCGTTAAAAATTTGCATAAAAAAAACGGCAAATGTCTGGCAACATTTATTCCAGGATTTTTACCGTTTTAAAACGGACCTCTATACATAAAAGAGGGATATTACGGTCACCAACCAGTATAAAATAACAAAGTAGGTGAATTTACAGTCGCCTGTATTTTACTGAAATACGGTTGAGAACAGTACATTTTTACGAGAATTTTCGGTTAAAATTACCGGCTTATTTTTTCTAACAGTGTATATAACAACTAAGATAAAACAATATTCAATCTAATGTTTTCTATGTTTGCTCTTAGTCATTGGAGTTTTGTTTTTTCTACTCCAAATAAGAGAAAATTGCAAAAGAACAAGCACCATTGACCTCTGACTCAAAAAGTAACGTCCCCCTAAATCATCTTATGCATAAAGATGGGAAAATATAAAACGGAGGAAAAATTAAACTAATAACTGATTGTTAGGTTCGTCAACTAGCTTAAGAACGGCCAATACCATACGACCTCAAACTACAGCAATATTTAACTGAACAGAACAGGAGTTCAATTAACTAATGGTACAAGATTTATATTGTATATCCTAATAAGTAATGATTCATTTAATCACTTTACCTGAAATCAATGTCGTAATTGTAAATTCTAATACAGTACTAGGTCAGGACTGAAGCATGTTCGCTATTACTTTTTTTCTTATTATTATCTTTACTAGCCAACCAACAACCAAGGTTGGAAAAGCAGGATGCTGTAAACCCAAGGGCTTCAACAGGAAAAAATAGCCCAGTGAGGAGAGGAAATGAAGAAATAAGCACTACAAGATAAGTAATGATCAATTGAAATAAAATATTTTAAGATCAGCAACAACATCAAAATAAATCTTCTATATATAAACTATGAAAACTTATAATAAAAACAATAGGAAGAAAAATAAGATAGAATAGTGTGACCAAGTGTACCCTCACGATAAATACATGGAAAGCTGGCAATAGTCACTGAAGAACAACATTTGAATCAATAAAATAAATTTATGAAATGGATAGTATGAATGATTGGGCGTACGGTTGAGCTACTTACCTAGACTGTTAAAAATAATCCGTAATTTTAATCGGAAATTTTCTGTAAAAATATACTGTTCTCAGTCGTATTTCAGTAAAATACCTGCAACCGTAATCTTTTCCCAAGGTCTATAAATACCAGGTCAGCCAACGCGCAGCTTAAGCTGTGAATCACCCATACTGTGACGTCAAGCTTCCCCGTCTCACACACGTGGGTAAACAAAACAAAGGACCGTTGCCATAGTTAGCTACCTCTAGAGGTAACGTAAACAATAGGAGACGCTGTGTCTATTATCATTTTATTCATTCATTCATTCCGTCACTAATAATGCCAAGTAAATGCGCAGTATTTGGCTGTTATAATAGACATGATAAAACTGAAAGCTACAAATCTCCGTATGTGGAAACACCTTAACATTGACCCTCTTGAAAATAGGATATCTTTCATAAATCCTAAGGCAGAAAGAGAAATTTTTGTTTTCTCAGATGTTTCACATTTAATTAAATTAGTTAGAAATAATTTCATTGACTCCGGTTTTTTCATCAAGACTGGAGAGAGTATTTCAGATGATGGCATACGGGAAATGCTTAATAAAACCAAAACAGAATATGGGCTTGCATATAAGATTAATGAAATGCTTTTAACTGTAACAGGTCAACAAAGACAGCGCGTTAAATTAGCAGTTCAGTTACTGTCTAGGTCATGTGCCAACTGATTAAAATATTTAGGTTAAAAGGGACTGTTGGAGTGTCAAAACTGGAATCATACATCTGATTTTATTCTTTTAATAAATGATTGGTTCGACATAATGAATTCTTCCTCCATGTATGGAGAGTTTGGTAAAAGCAATGTTTTTGGTATTGATGTAGAAAAACAAACAGGTACACTGCTCAAGGTAATCGAGGTAATGAATACTATGAGAGTTAAAAATCCTAATACAAAAAGTCTTTTCAAGTTTCAGAAAGGAATAATTTTATCATGTAAATCTACCATTGCTTTGTTTGATATGTTAAAAGGCTCTTATAGTATTGACTACCTACTTACATAAAGACTAAATCAAGATTGCCTTGAACATTTCTTTGGGTGTATAAGGCAAATGGATGGGCACTATGATCATCCTCATGCTGTGAACTTTAAATTTCGGCAAAAAAAATGTTACTAGGAAAGGAAATTAAAGTATTAAGAGAAAAGTGTAATATCACCACTGTTGAATCTCATGAATCACCCAAAGACGATGAATCTATCACGAAAGAAAGGGACTTAGCTTTAGAAATATGCCTAACAACGCAGATATTCAGAAATTTAGATTTTGATTTAGAGAAAGATGCTTTAGACGAGGAAGAAGACATTTTGAGAGCAAATAAAGAAATAAAGAAAGATATTGGGGGAGTAATTGAGGAAGAAGCTCTTAAATACATTGGTGGATATATTGTAAAGAAGTTAGGAAATAAGACTGAAGAAGTGCTAAGGAATGATACTTGGATAGCATGTGTTAATCGGGGGGAATTACATACACCTTCTAGTCAGTTTTTTTCACAGTTGTTAATAATGCGGGAGATTTTTAATGCTGTACACGGGGAAACTCTCATGGAGGGAAAAAATTGTTTTAAAAAGCTTATTGAATTAAAACCGTCTAGTATTGAAGTTCCTGACGATGTTATTGCTTTTTTGTTAAGATATCGGTATATTTTCGAATGCAATTTCTTAATAATTTGATAAAGTATAGAAAACCTCAAGGACAACCATGCAGGAAGGCCCTAAGAAAAAAAAATGAAAGTTGTAACTCAATAGAATATTTTCCAAAGGTAAAATGTTTTATTTACATTGACTGTGTGATAGACCTACGTTCTTAATGGGTCTCGCCAACACTAAGCCCCTTCAGATGACGTAGGTGCGCAGGAGAGGCTTAAAATCAGTAAGCTGTCTGGCTGACCTGGTAAATCTGGACCGTGTCTTTACCCTACTTTGTTACCGTAATATCACGCCTTCGCGTCAATATATCCGTTTTTAAAACTGTAAACTTCTGGCAACGTTTATTCCAGGATTTTCACAGTTTTCATCACGGTAAATCTTTTAACAATGTGGACCGTGATTGCACGCATATAACTTGGTCAAAACCATATAAAACCGTATCTTAAAGCAAGTGAAAATGCTTGTTCATGGCACGTTCAACGGTGGTATCACACAACATGGCGAAATAATCAATCGCCTTTTGGTACGCTGCCCTGAGGCTATGAAGCTGAAGCCAATTAAAGAATTATACTCAGATAAAAAAAAAAGCAAGACGATTACCCTTAAAACCAGCAATCATCTTAAAGGCATGACCTTGGCTGAGAAGGTTAGCCAGTACTTCTCACAGTTTGACTTGCACTTTTTTTGTACAAATAGTTTGTTTGTTTGTCAAATTACTATTGTTTCTCATTTAATGTTCTTCTCTGTCTTATTTCTTTTTATTTACGTATAGACATAGAATTTAGAGAAATCATGATTTGCTAGTCATTGGTATTTTAGGCTTTGTTCATACGAATTGTTTTCTTTGAATAACGGCAAAAAAAAAAAAACTGAATTAATATTATCGACAACAACAACAAGGTTAATTATAAAAAATATCATTGATAATAATAAAAATGTTTCTACTTTACAACAGAACTATAAATTGGCATACAGAGAAATAATTTCAATTGTTCAAACTATTAAGAATATAAAAAAAAAAACTTCTTCAGGAAGACTGTTATGCAAGAGTCCTTGATCCTTCGAATGCTTGAGCAAGAGACGAACAGAAGGGTACTCCTTCTAAAATTAGAAGAAGAAGAAGAAGAAGAAGAAGAAGAAAAAGAAGAAGAAGAAGAAGAAAAGGGTCGCTGTTAAATCGCAACAGGCAATGTACACCTTAGTTCCATTAGGGAATGACTTGCTAGAAAACAATGCTACATGCAGGCAAGGTCTCTCTCTCTCTCTCTCTCTCTCTCTCTCTCTCTCTCTCTCTCATACATTCACCGGAATGAACGTTTCCAATTTGTCTTCTTTATTTCTTTACTTCTGTCTGTCTTTCCTCACCTTTGTATCTTTGTGATTGAGGAAAGATAGGTAAATATTTTAGATGATATTCCAGAAGACTTAATTCCATTTTGGTGTCATGATCTTTCAGTCGATGACCACTGGATTGTAACGCCAGTTACACATAGCAATAAATAAACCAACCAATCCATTCTGTGCATTTATATTAGGCAAAAATGCAAGAGACCCCCTAGTCAAGTAAGGGTTTCCAGAATCGGACTCTTTTCTAGACTGAAAATGTGGCTCTGGAAACGTTATGGGATTTCCTCATTACAATAACGTCCAATTTATCTCTAAACGTTCCATTGCATCCGATTGAGGCACTCTAAGCTTTTCTCATTCAGGGTTGTCTCGGGTCGTAACATCCAACGATTTGTATTCAATACTGGTAGAGAAGTTTGCTTACTTTTACTCGTTCCAAGTTCTTATAAAAGAGGATGTTTGCCTCAGAACCGCCAGATTTGGAAGCAAAATAAAACAAAGTAGAAATTATTCAAAGTACTTACCGACGATTATAGCTTGTACTGAGCAGGATTAATGGTACTGAAAAGTTTTCCTACTGTATCTGACGTATTTTTGCCGCGTCTATTGACCCAAAGAAAGATTTAAGTCGCTTAGAACCCGATTCATCCAGAGCAACTTTCATTTGACCCCTGATATCCGGTCGGGATAATACTGATGGCCGGATATAGCGATGGACTATGAAGAAATTGTAGGTCTTTAACTGTTCATTTTTGGTTTCTATTTCTCTTTATATACATACATAAACACACATATGCGGACGCGCGCGCGCACGCGCACACACACACATATATATACATATATATATATATATATATATATATATATATATATATATATATATATATATATATGTGTGTGTGTGTGTGTGTGTATCTTCATTAAATGCTAAAGCACTTATGGCATCAGTTAATTTAAGACAACACTTCTCTAGTTTTATGTATCTTTTCTTGAAAACAAGAACAAGAAAAGATACATAAAACTAGAGAAGTATTGTCTTAAAATAGCTGCTGCCATAAGTGCTTTGGAATTTAACGAAAGTTGCCTAAGATGTTAGAACAACTACGCCCCAAAGGCCATTTTTATTTCATAGGCATTAGTTTTCCTAAAAGAAGAAAGGACTTAAGGAAAACTGATGAAGTGAAGGTTGTTAGGTAAAAGGATGGCGATGACGTATCAGAGAGAGAGAGAGAGAGAGAGAGAGAGAGAGAGAGAGAGAGGGGGGGGGGGGAGGAGGTAATGGTCATCTTGCCAGCTAGTCATTTTAGCAAAGAAGGTATTTCACTCCTTGCCATCTTTGGATGGGTCTACCTTCTCCATGTCCACATCTGCATTTTGTTGATTAACATAAAATTGCGCAATCGGACGCCTACAGTCCTTTACTCATCGGCGTAGGATATGATTAATAAATTCTTGTTAGAATGTTTTCCTATAAAGTCATTTTAATTATTACATACTCATAGATACTTCCATGCTTTACATTACTATAATGAAAAAAAAGAAGGTTAATGTAATTTACGTAACAAAAACATAAACATTCAGCTGTAGAATGTAAAATAATAAAACCTATAAAAACTATGTGAAACAATTATCATATAATTATTGCAACGGTACTTTTATACAATTACATAGTATATGATCTATACAATTTCAATATTTCCTTTTCCAGTCGCTGTTTCAATAAGTGTCTTTGTATTAATAATAATAATAATAATAATAATAAGTATATATATATATATATATATATATATATATATATAATGAATTCACCCACACCACCCCATTAGAAACTCGAGAGCCAAACCCGCGTTACGACTGAAGAATTCAAATTACATTGAACTCACTTGGAAAGGTTTGTAACTTCCAAACCAAGCTCAGACGTCCTGACAGGAACAAGATCTGTTATGTCTTGTGATTTTCACTACATGATATAACCAAGATGATAATCGTGATCGACGTATTTTTTTGGGTCATATCAAGGTGTTTAGTGAGAAGGTTTTCAATCTCAACTTCAGAAGTTCAAAATTGCCAGCGAATGTTTTAGTGTCGGACAGGCTGATATAAGATTTTACATAGTTCATGTATGATTTATCTATTTTAACGTTAGTGATCTTAAGATATTTTATATTCATTATTCATTACTTCCCATAATCATTTATTTCCTTATATCCTTTCCTCACTAGAATATTTTTCCCTGTTGGAGTCCTTGAGCTTATAGCATCCTGCTTTTTCCACTATGGTTGTAGCTTAGCTAATAATAATAATAATAATAATAATAATAATAATAATAATAATAATAATAATGATAATTTAGTCGAAGCCTTACGATGTTGAGACAAACTTAAGGTCACAACGTGATATCATACCCCGAGAGGTACACTCGGAAACCACAACTGCCGCGTTGTAGTTAGGAAAGGGGAAGGGGATGGGAAGGGTTGAATCTGTGTGTGCATATCTATCTAACTCTTTAGCCATCATTTTCGACGGGTTACGTACTCTAGTAATAATGATAATATTCATATATACTGTATAGCGCAGTATGTCCACTATTAAATTATCAAATATGATTTTAGCAGATTTCATGTACTATAATATATTCACATCGATTTGTATAGACGTTGATTGAAATAAATGGTTAATGGCGGCATATAATTTATGTTTTAACATACAATCCCATGTATAATTGATGTACTTGTTATGTGTGTAATCATAGGCGATAATTCCTCGACACAATCTTCAAGAAGTCGTGTCGGGGTAGGGTCGCAATCACATGATTTTGATGTTGTCATAATAATCTGAACATCTCTATCTGATACAGGTTTGAAGCTAGAAAATTCTTGATCATACCTCTTTATGTTTATGTCTATGTCAATATGATTAATTTGGTTTATGTTTGCAAGATCACTGAATCCTTACTATTTTGTCCACACCAAAATTGTTTGCTAATTGCTTCGTGTTATTATGTGGAGGTAGGGGTGAAACTTGTTCTTGTCTCCTAAGATTGTTTATTATATCAAATATAGCCTTCTCACCACCAGAACTTTTACTTACACTCCCAGAGTAAAAGCTCTTCTTTGCTTTCGATATCATATTTGCCATTGACATTCTTTGATGTTTGTACGTTTCACGGTGAATAGTTAACCGAGTTTTCTCCAGTAAAAGGCTATTGTATTTATACATGTATGAATTACAAAGGTATATTACATAGAGTTCAACTGGCGTTAATTAAACATTCTGACCACCTATAAATACCAGATGGCAGGCGTTGATAACTAATTTCTAGGAGCCATCTTTACAAATGAACTTGCATGGGACCTCCACCCGCATTTCTTGTATATTGCTAGCTTTAAGAAAACGTTGGAAGAGTTTTGGAGCCAGACATTAGGAGGTTCAATTTCAAGAAATCATCAATACAGATCACTTCTCTATTTTTTGTGACTTCATTATAAGAAAACACCATCACTTAAAAAAACTGATAAAGTACCGTAAAGTTAAAACCATCAACATCAGTAATTTCAAACACGTATCAAGGATAAACAAGCACCCTTTGAGCAAGCTAGAGTAGTTATCAGGCCTGAGTCACCTTGGATAAATGATCGGATGAAATCTGGGCGGAAGAAAAGACGCCAGTTAGAATAACTCTGTACCTGGTAGTAAGACGATAGTGGTTAAAGTGACCAGTGTTAAAAGAAGCATATAGGTGTGCAACCTCATCCTAAAAAAAAAATGTAAATAACCAACTGCCTTTCGAAGAAGTAAGCACAGAAATGATCCCTCTGGGCATGCGCAATAGACATACAAATGGAAGCTGTGCAGCTTGATCCCTATCCTTATTTTAATGCTTCGTCCACTCAACGTCATCGAACAAGGATTAACCCTGACCATCTGTCGACAGTAAGCATAAAAAATATTGCGTAATTTTACCAATAAGCTTGAGCGATTGTTATGGGTGAGAGAGATCAACATTAACGATGCTTTCTAACGATACCCGAGTTGATTGGTTTACTATTCGGTATGAATTAACATGAGTTTAGCCAATGAAAGATATCTACTTGGAAATTAAAGCTCTATAATAGAGAATGGAAACAGTATGCCATTTTCTCATTTTTCTTTCCAACCTAACTTTTGGATTTCCTCCTGTCGACCCACGTCTTCGGCTGTCCTAGTTTTGATTAAAACGACACAGGCTTATGTTAGCCACGTCGAGATTCATAGAAGATCTGGGATAATCATGAAGTGTTCTTAGAGACTTTGTAATTTACTCTCTCTCTCTCTCTCTCTCTCTCTCTCTCTCTCTCTCTCTCTCTTGTCATAACTTATTTCGGCGTCAATAACATTGATGTCAAGATGCCAGAAAACCTCAAATCAACCAATCAATCAATCAATCGTCATAACTTAGAGTTTGATGAAAGATTATCTAAAAACTGAAACATTCTGTTAAAAGTTTAATCGCTAAACTCTTAAAAATGTCCTTTCTAATATAAATATCTATTTTTGCAGGTCGATGGAGTTGCCCTGGGTTCCCCTTTAGGGCCTTTGTTTGCAAATATTTTTATGTCATCTTTTGAAGAAAATTTTTAAATAGTTGTCCAGACTCTTGTAAGCCAGTGTATTATAGAAGATATGTTGATGACACTTTTGTGTTATTTAAACAACCATGGCATAGTGAAATGTTTTCAAGTCATAAGCCACCAAAATATGAAGTTCACTATGGAAAAAGAAAACAACAACTCTCTACCTTTTTTAGACATTAACGTAAGCAGAGACAATAGTGAATTTATAACATCTGTGTATCGGTAAAAGACATATACTGGACTTGCCAACAATTTTTATAGTTCTTGTTTTTTAAATTTTAAACTGAATGAATGCTATATACACACTTGTTTATAGGGCTCTGCGTTATTCCTCGAGTTGGTCACTCTTTCATAAGGAGATTTTATTTTTGGTTAATTTTTTCAAGCAAAACTCTTACTCTGAAAATATGGTTTACAAGGTTATTAACAAGCTCCTCTCACGACATTTCTCCACTCTAGTACCATCGTATAATGTAAAAAAGAAAAATATTTTCGCTACAATTCCTTACCAATCTGACAACAAGTTTTCCATCAAACTTAAACAAATAATAGAAAAAGAGTTCGGCTGCCTTAACATCCAACTAATCCCAATCAATCCACTCAAAATTAATGTATTTTTTGGCTACAAAGACAAACTGCAGACCTTCATGAGGTCCAACATCATTTATAAATTCAAGTGCCCGGGATGTCCCGGTATCTATGTTGGATCTTGCCGAAGGTTGTTGCAGGTGAGATACTGTAGTCATATGGGATACAGCTTTAGAACGGGTCAGAGACTTGGTAACCCAGAATTTTCTAATATAAGGAATCATGCCGCCATTTGCAAAACCCAAGTAAACAAAAAACATTTTTCAATTATTGGTGGGACAAAACATAGCGAATTTTTAACTACCCTTGAATCATTATACATTAAACGCCTCGTTCCTTCTTTAAACTCTAACGCCTCCGCTTCTCCTCTTTTCTTAGCATAACTGAAGTCGTAGATGGGTAACAATTCTACTCATTCGTTCTTCGCCTTTTCCTATGGATGGCTTGGTGAGCACTGGTTCTCTTATGTTTCAATGTTTTAGTTTTTCACGATTTTCTGTTATAAAATCAATAATGTTTTGATATTCTTTTACTATTTTGTTTTAAATTATTGTATAAATTTTAAGAATTTTATATTTATATCTTTTACAGATTGATAATGAACATTGCAATGTTCGAAACGTTTCCTAAATAAATTATGGCCTTTTTACTGATGTGTTTTGGACCCTGCTGCACACCATATATATGATCTTCACCTGTAATCCCCTATATATATATATATATATATATATATATATAGTTTTTTTTTGCATGGAAAGACTGACTAAACTCTCTGAGTGAAAAGATAAAAATATAATAAAAATATATGTGGAAGCCTTTAGTTGTCGTATCGTACTTACGCCCAGTGAAGATACGCTAACCCTGGCCCGGGTTGAGCTCTGGACAACGCACTGTATAGCTATTGCATCATGTTATGCCATCCTGGAAGCTACGTTGCGACCGAATATAATTTCCTCAAATTTTAAAGCCTTCAGTGATAGGAACATTATAAAATACTATAGAAAACATTGCCACATTTTGAGACATAACTAGCCAGGGTAGGGCTAAGTTCAAGAAAAAACTGGACATCTTGTTTGAAACACCATGTAATCAGGAATTATAAAAAGCCATGGCAGGATTAACCATGATATATTAAATTCCACGTTCTGAGGACCCTTTGATAGATTCAACGACCCCCTCGTCGAGAAACATTGTTCCAGAACATTGTCCTGTCCCTTGTCGCTCACGAGACACCTTTAAGCATTTAAACTAGTTTCTCTGATGTTTGAATAATAGAGTAATTCCTTAATAAAAAGAAATAAAAAGGGCTGAGAAAACGAATGTGATCATTCTCCCAATTGAACTGGACGCAAAAACTCGATCCGTTAGTGAAAGTTGGGTGTTCCCCGCCCCCCTCTCCCCCCTCTCCCCCCCCCCTAAAAAGAAAAAAAAAAAAAAAAAACTCGCTTTGAACGGGTTACCTGACTCACACGATTACGTTTTCGTTTTAGGAAACATTTGGGAATCAATTAAAGAAAATATCTTAGTGACGAAACGGTTTTTTTTAGTCCAAAACTCTCGCCAGTGGTCCACATCAGGCCCTTCTATCCCTTCCATTTATACATTCCAGTCATGGATTGTCATTTTAGAGAGACGGGTTGGCAAGTTTTCCCGCCATAGTGTATATATATACATATATATATATATATATATATACATATAGATACTGTATAAGCTATACATATATATATATATATATATATGTATATAAATATAAAATGTAATATATATATATATATACACACACACACACACATATATATATATATATATATATGTATATATATATATATATATATACCTTTCTGAATAGGGATACCTTAACGTGGTGAAGAGGTTTGGGTACCGCTATGATCAGTAAGGCTATACTAGTCAAGGCTGCCTATATTACGTTGGTTTGTTGTGAGTGATAATAGAAAAAGTCTCCCGCCGTCACCAATTCGCAGTGCCCAGCGTGGTTATGAAAACTGGCCGAACCCCAGACATGAATAAGGACACGTTTTAGGCCTTTGTCCTGCAGTAGACAAGAAACGGATGCATTTGTTGTTGTTGAAGATTAGACCTCAGATTGTTTGCAATGACAACAATATGGAATAAGCACATGTTGAAGAAAACATTTCGACTTATAAATATTGATGACAAAACTAAGGAGGCTCATATCTTCGGCCACTTCGAATTGCCAATATAGAGGGCAAAATTTGAGTTGGCCTACTCATTCAAGTGGATGTTTTGAGTTATTAACACCGGCCCCCCCCCCAAAAAAAAAAAAAAAAGATGTCCATTTAATGACTGATTCATATCCGTATAATGGTGTCACACAACTGAAGTACCACAAATGAGTATGTGTGTGTGTGTGTATGTATATGAATGTGTGTATGTTCGCCCTGTATAAATGGTTATAATGCACAAGGAGAGAGAGAGAGAGAGAGAGAGAGAGAGAGAGAGAGAGAGGTTGTCTTTCAATTCACCTGAAGAAAAATTTAAGATTGAATCAGAAAATTACAGTAAACAAATAGCTAACAAGTTCTGGGGATAAATTGTAATTGACGACTGATTTTCTTAGTCATTTGCAGAAACAAGTGAAGTGTTTTTCTTGTAAAGCATCAGCATTTATTTGTACACCCAAAGTTTCAGTAAAAAGCAATTTCCTGTTGTCACATTTAACACAAAAATGCCATAGAAGCACAATTTCACACTTACCTCTGTGAAGGATGTCTAAGTTGTGTTTTTAAATTCCATTTCAACGTTATGGTCTCTTATCAATAGAAGGATGGTGTCAGGGTAAAAATCTTTCTTGATTAGTCGAACGCAACTGTCTGGGCTTTAGGTTTCTTCTGGAATGTTATACATTAAATTGATAATTTTCAGAAAAACAATTTTTGATTGTCAGGAATAACCATCACTAAACTTCACTCATTACAATTGTCATTAAATTCTACCCATAGACAGAATATATTTAGCTGACACCGTTGTTTTAAAGGCTTCTAGGTAATCATATAGAATGAGTACAACTGAATCCCCAAGGAAAGAATTGACCCAGTAGGTCAACTTTTCAATGCTGCCAGACGCACGATTAATGGCAACAGCAGACAGCGCAGAGAAAGACAAAACTCAATTCCCACATGCAGTTTTTTTCCGTCATTCTCACATTGTCTCGGTACGTAAAACTAAGAAAGAAATCTAGTTCATGTGACCAAAAATCCTCTTAAATGTTGCTAACTGTGAATAGATAATGTCTCCCTTTCCATCGAGTACGAGAAGTCCTACCCAAACAAGACGAAGTCCAGCAGCTATGTCTTCTTTGAAACAGGTTTTGCAGGATCGTAGAAGGTGGAGGACAATGGAAAGGTACAACCCAAAAAAACCCAAATGCCTTCAGACCCCCAATAACAACCCAAGAAAACCTAAATGCCTTCAAACGCACAACAACAAACCAAGAAAACCTAAATGCCTTCAGACGCACAACAACAACCCAAGAAAACCTAAATGCCTTCAAACGCACAACAACAACCCAAGAAAACCTAAATGCCTTCAGACGCACAACAAACCAAGAAAACCTAAATGCCTTCAAACGCACAACAACAACCCAAGAAAACCTAAATGCCTTCAGACGCACAACAACAAACCAAGAAAACCTAAATGCCTTCAGACGCACAACAACAAACCAAGAAAACCTAAATGCCTTCAGACACACAACAACAACCCAAGAAATCCCAAATGCCTTCAGATCACAAACAACAACCCAAGAAAACCTAAATGCCTTCAGACGCACAACAACAACCCAAGAAAACCCAAATGCCTTCAGACGTCCAACAACAACCCAAGAAAACCCAAATGCCTTCAGATGCACAACAACAACCCAAGAAAACCCAAATACCTTCAGATGCCCAACTACAAAAACCCAAGAAAACCCAAAATGCCTTCAGATGCCCAAAAACAACTTAAGAAAACCCAAATACCTTCAGACGCACAACAACAACCCAAGAAAACCCAAATGCCTTCAAATGCACAACAACAACCGAAAAAAACCCAAATGCCTTCAGATGCCCAAAAAAAACCCAAGAAAACCCAAATACCTCCAGACGCACAACAACAACCCAAGAAAACCCAAATGCCTTCAGACGCACAACAACAACCCAAGAAAACCTAAATGCCTTCAGACGCACAACAACAACCCAAGAAAACCTAAATGCCTTCAGGCGCACAACAACAACCCAAAAAAACGTAAATGCATTCAGACGCACAACAACAAACCAAGAAAACCTAAATGCCTTCAGACGCACAACAACAACCCAAGAAAACCTAAATGTCTTCAAACGCACAACAACAACCCAAGAAAACCTAAATGCCTTCAGACGCACAACAACAAACCAAGAAAACCTAAATGCCTTCAGACACACAACAACAACCCAAGAAATCCCAAATGCCTTCAGATCCCCAACAACAACCCAAGAAAACGTAAATGCCTTCAGACGTCCAACAACAAACAAAAGAAAACCCAAATGCCTTCAGACGCACAACAACAACCCAAGAAAACCCAAATGCCTTCAGATGCCCAACAACAACCCAAGAAAACCCAAATGCCTTCAGACGCACAGCAACAACCCAAGAAAACCCAAATACCTTCAGATGCCCAACTACAACAACCCAAGAAAACCCAAAATGCCTTCAGATGCCCAAAAATAACTTAAGAAAACCCAAATACCTTCAGACGCACAACAACAACCCAAGAAAACCTAAATGCCTTCAGATGCACAACAACAACCCAAGAAAACCCAAATGCCTTCAGATGCCCAAAAACAAACCAAGAAAACCAAAATACCTCAAGACGCACAACAACAACCCAAAAAAACCCAAATGCCTTCAGACGCACAACAACAACCCAAGAAAACGTGAATGCCTTCAGACGCACAACAACAACCCAAGAAAACCTAAATGCCTTCAGACGCACAACAACAACCCAAGAAAACCTAAAGGCCTTCAGACGCACAACAACAACCCAAAAAACGTAAATGCCTTCAGACGCACAACAACAACCCAAGAAAACCTAAATGCCTTTAGACGCACAACAACAACCCAAGAAAACGTAAATGCCTTCAGACGCACAACAACCCAAGAAAACCTAAATGCCTTCAGACATCCAACAACAACCCAAGAATACCTAAATGCCTTCAGACGCACAACAATAACCCAAGAAAACCTCAATGCATTCAGACGCACAACAATAACCCAAGAAAACCCAAATGCCTTCAGACGCACAACAATAACCCAAGAAAACCCAAACGCCTTCAGACGCACAACAACCCAAGAAAACCTAATTGCTTTCAGACGCACAACAACAACCCAAGAAAACCCAAATGCCTTCAGATGCCCAAAAACAACCTAAGAAAACCCAAATGCCCTCAGACACACAACAA
>NC_090754.1:18592855-18630355 GCF_036898095.1 Palaemon carinicauda
CAGTGGTCCATGTGTGGCAGTCGCAAGTTTTCGCGATGTTCGCAAGTCTACAAGAGGATAGATCCATGTCTTCCAAATTGTATCCGTTCCTTGGCGGTACTCAGGTCTCCTTTAAGGATGGTCCCCTTGGGAGAAGCCCTATAAGAACACGGAGAAGCAACACGCCAGTCTCGTTAAACTAATTTATGTCCGAGAGACACGCGAAGGATGTCTTTCTGAGATCATTACTGAAGGGTAATATTTTGTTCTCGCCTTTGGTGTTTGAGAAAACACGTGCAGGATCATTTCCATGAATAGGTTGATGATCAGTTTGCTCAGAGAGAGAGAGAGAGAGAGAGAGAGAGAGAGAGAGAGAGAGAGAGAGAGAGAATATTGAATTCATGATGTGATTATGAGCTTTTAAGTACCGATGGGATCCTTGAACAGAGGATTGTGCAGTGGATGAAGTTTTTTCCTTTTTAAATAAATCCTGTATATCTTGCTACATTGCCTTTTGTCTTTAAAGTTCTAGCCAAATTTCACGAGTGTCTCCAACTGAGGTACCCACCTTCCTAAATACTGTACTGTTTTAGAATCAGTTTTCCCCTTTCATTTAGGAACGTTCATTTGGTCAGACCTCGGAAACACAAATGCGCAAATGTGAATTAATGGTTAAATTGCTTTGAAGATAGGAAATGGGATTCAGTTACAAGGTAGTAGGTTGGCCAGGGCACCAGCCGCCCGTTGAGATACTACCACTAGAGAGGTATTGGATCCTTTGACTGGCCAGACAGTAATGCATTGGATCCCTCTCTCTGGTCACGGCTTATTTTTTCTTTGCCTACACTTACACAGAATAGTTTGGCCTATTCTCTACATATTCTCGTCTTTCCTCATACACCTGACAACAATGAGATACTTAACACTTCTTCACCCAAGGGGTCAATTACTGTACTGCAATTTGTTCAGTGTACTTTCCTCTTGGTAAGGGTAGAAGAGTCTCTTTAGCTGTGGTAAGCAGCTCTTCTAGGAGAAGGACACTCCAATATTAAACCACTGTTCTCTAGTCTTGGGTAGTGCCATAGCCTCTGTACCATGGTCTTCCACTGTCTTGGGTTGGAGTTCTCTTGCTTGAGGGTACACTCAGGCACACTATTCTATCTTATTTTTTTTCTTCCTCTTGTTTTTTTGAAATGGTGTGTTGGGCAGGCTTAATAGAAGGGCCATGGATGCCTGGTGGTTTATCAAGAGGTTGTCTTTTCTTTTTTCTGATTCTTTTTCTTCTCAAAACCATCCTTACTTTCCTCCCTTCAGTTGAAGTGGCTATCCTGGAGGGTATTTAGCCTTGCATGGTGTATCGGCTCCTCCATGTTGACCAGTTTTTCCGACTTTTTACTATAGTCTATGGGTATCACCAATCACTTTGTTTATAATTCTGTACGTATTGTTTATGTTATAATTCTTGTTAATCTAGTTTTTAAGTATGATGTCTCTTTTTTATTTCTATTAATTCTTATGCTGTCTGGAGACATTGAGCGAAATCCGGGACCAGTACGTCCTAGATTTCGTCAATGTCGTCTTCTGTATTGCAATATTCGTGGTCTTCATGCAAATATCCAAGACCTTACAGTTGCGTCCAGACAGTATGATATTCTTTTGTGCTCAGAAACTTTGGTTTCTAATATGAGACACTCATCTGAGCTCCTTATAACTGGTTTTAAGAAGCCAATAATGTTGAAACGTGATGCCATCCCTAGGGCCAGGGGAATGGCGGTGTATATTAGGAGCGAGTACCCTGCTTCTCATAAGTCCTGCTATCAATGTGGGTGTCATGAGATTCAGGTAATAAAAGTTTGTGGCAGGCATAACAACTTTTATTTATGTTCGATCTACCGGAATCCAGACATGGATGATTCTATCTTCGATTGTCTTCTTACCATTATGGCTAAGATACAAGAAGATGATAGAAAGGCTTCTTTTGTCTTTGTTGGTGATTTTAATGCTCACCATAGGGAGTGGTTAAGTTCTATCTCTCCTACCGATCGCCATGGCTTAAGAGCTTTAGACTTTGCCTCTGAATCAGGCTGTGAGCAAATCATAAATGAAGCTACTCACAGGTCTGGTAATTGCTTGGACCTCGTATACACTGACTCCCCTGGCGTTATAACTGGTAAGGTTGGTTCTCCAGTCGGGACATCTGATCATGCCTTGATTTCATTATTAATGAAGACTGAGCAGCCTGTCCCTGATATATCATATTCTTGTAAAATTTATATGAAATCCCAAGCAGACTGGAATGGGATTTTACATGATCTTTTGTGCTTGAATTGGTCACAATTATATAATAGTGTAGATCCTGTTGTCCCTTTGAATGAGAATTGATAGGCGTATCCCTTCTCGTGTGCTAAGGTACCGAGTGAAGGACAAACCGTGGTTCAATGATGATTGTAGACGTGCTTTTTTGGAGAAGCAGGAGGCCTATCAACTTTGGAAGGGTAACACATCAGATTTGACCTGGAACAACTATACTCAGCTTCGAGCTTTTGCTCATAGAGTTTATGCCTCAACTGAAAAGGAGTACAATTTAACAGTTCCTCCTTTACTTAAACCAGATGGCTCTGTCACTCACTGTCCAAAGGAAAAGGCAACCCTTTTGGCTGATGTTTTTGACAGTAAACAGAGTAATGAAAAACTTGAACTTCCTCATTCCTGTTTTCCTGAGGCTAAACTAACTAGTTTAGCTTTTCGATCTCGTGAGATTAAAGCTCTGTTGATGGACCTTGATGCTTATGGAGGTGTAGACCCAAATGGTATTTTTCCTTTGTTTTTTATAAAGACAGCAGATTTCTTAGCTCCAAAGTTATCTGTTATTTTGCGCAAGTTAGCAAGAAGAGGAGCTTTTAGCACTAGTTGGAGAATTGGTAATGTTACTCCTCTATGTAAATGTGTATGTGGTAGCTCAAGTCCCACTGTTTACCGCCCAATTTCCATAACTCCCATATTATCTAAAGTTTTTGAATGTCTTCTGGCAAAACGTCTTAATAGGTTTGCTGAAGGTAATCATCTACTCCCTAGTTTGCAATTTGGTTTTCGTAAAGGCCTTGGAGCATGTGATGCCCTTCTTACAATCTCCAATGCTGTACAGAAATCCCTTGATTGTGGTCGGGAAGTTCGTATGATTGGCCTTGATTTTAGTGCTGCCTTTGACCGTGTTAATCATGAGGCCCTTGTTTTCAAACTGAAACAGTTGGGAGTGGGTGGGTCGTTTCTTAGCATTATTATTGATTTTTTAAGTAATAGATCTCAAAGAGTTGTTGTTGATGGGCACCATAGTGATTATAGGAATGTGATATCCGGTGTTCCACAGGGTAGTGTTCTTGGCCCTTTACTTTTTATACTATATACACATGACATGTGGTTTGGCCTAGAAAACAAGCTTGTTGCATATGCAGATGATGCTACTCTCTTTGCATCAATTTCATCCCCTGAATGTAGATCTAGGGTTGGTGAATCCCTTAATAGAGATTTAGCTAGAATTAGTGCATGGTGCAAATTATGGGGTATGAAGTTGAATCCTAACAAAACTCAAAGTATGATTGTAAGTAGGTCAAGGACGGTGGTTCCTCAACATCCGGATCTCAGTATTGATAATGTTTCTTTAAATATGTATGACTCTTTCAAAATTTTAGGTGTGATTCTCGACAGTAAATTTACTTTTGAGAAACATATAAGGTCTGTGTCTTCTTCAATTTCACAAAAAATAGGCTTATTGAGAAAGTCTTTCAAGATTTTCGGTGATCAATCTATTCTGAAGAAGTGTTTTAATTCTTTCATTCTACCTTGTTTTGAGTATTGTTCTCCTGTCTGGTCTTCAGCCACTGATTCTCATCTTAATTTGTTGGACAGAAACTTACGGTCTATTAAATTTCTTATTCCTGATCTAGATATTAATCTCTGGCACCGTCGTTCAATTAGTTCATTATGCATGTTGCATAAGATTTTTCACAACTCTGACCATCCTTTACATTCAGATCTCCCTGGACAATTCTATCCTGTTCGTAATACTAGGCAGGCAGTTAATTCTAATAACCAGGCCTTCTCCATCACGAGGCTCAATACTACGCAGTACTCTAGAAGTTTTATTCCAGCTGTGACCAAGTTGTGGAATGATCTTCCTAATCGGGTGGTTGAATCAGTAGAACTTCAAAAGTTCAAAGTTGGAGCAAATGCTTTTTTGTTGACCAGGCGGACATAGTCTTTTTATAGTTTATTTATGACATATTTGTTTTTGATGTTGTTGATATTTTATTATATGACATGTCTGTTTTGACGTTGTTTCTTATTTTAGAATGATTTATTGTTAATTTGTTCTCTTCATTTATTTATTTCCTTATTTCCTTTCCTCACTGGGCTATTTTTCCCTGTTGGAGCCCCTGGGCTTATAGCATCTTGCTTTTCCAACTAGGGTTGTAGCTTGGATAGTAATAATAATAATAATAATAATAATAGATATTATGATCAATAACAGAAAAAGTCCATATCAGAAGCATTCTTGAAAATAATAGTAGTTATTCATATCACTAGTGTACACAACCCGACAAAAATATTTTGATAGACATGCACATACTTCTCACCAGGGTATAACTACTCCTTCTTCCCCATACCCAAGGGACGGGGAGAGCTTAGTGGGACCGGATTATATATATATATATATATACATATATATATATATATATATATATGTATATATATATATATATATATATATAACCTGACACTTGTTACTCATTTTGTAGGGGACATTAACAGCAAAAGTTGTCCATTTCCTAAGTAATATTTTCTTTTTTTTTATCAAATAATAAATGGGCTTTTTAAGTTTATAACTTCGAAAATATAGATGCTTTCAGAATCATGCACACCAATGTGTGCTTCCTCATATCTACCTTCGTTATGAAGTCTCGTATATGCGATATAATTTCATAAAATGTGTTCTAATGAAGCTCCTATTCATGATGATCCGGTACTTACATGCAATTCTCGTTTTCCTCCATCGTTGAGGGCGGATCCCTCAAGGATTCGTTTCTCGTGGAATAAGTCAACATGGGTGAATGGCCGCTTTCTGTCACTAGCTCTGAAAGTGGGTCAGTGGAGTCGACGTCTCAGGCTAAGAGGAGAAGAAGAAGTTTGCGTTTACAAAGAGAATATTTGAACATCGAACATCGCGTCTGCTTTCCATCTCAGACGTTCTTGGTGCGGTCTGGGTGAACAGCAGAGAATTGGAAATACTGTTGTGGTCTTGCGAATGTTGGCCTTTCAGCATATTCCATTTATTCTGGTGATTTCCTCGAATTGTGTATATAGAACACGTCTTTGCGGCCGAGACACTAAAGGGTGGTTTCTCCATAATCACAGTATTATGGCTATTGGACAGACAGTGAAAGGGAGTTTCACTGTATTGGGTTTTTGTTTAAATCGAATGTGGATTACCTAAAACGTACTTGATATATTTTGAATATCTGTAGACATTATTTTGATATTTTGAAGGAAAATCTTCAACAGTTTTGGTTTTGCCCAAATTTCTTAATGGAAGATTTTCTTTGAAGGTTGGTCTTTTCAATTGTGCTTCTTTCTCTCGAAGCATTTAGACAAAAGTAATCATTTTCAAGCAGATCCTGGATAGCGAAGAAAGATATTTCACTGACTGTTCGTAATATTTGCATAGGATTTTTCATAAATAGAATTCAGAATCTGTCACTAAAACACAAAGGAAAACAGAAGCAGGAATAGAATTCCAACACTTGGCAGAAGAGGAAACAGATCAGTTATCGAGTCACGGGAAAAGAGATCTTCACTGAGCAAACGATGAGAATTGGTGACTTGACGGGTGCTGGAAAGCTTTCCACTAGGCGCGACAGCTTCTTTCAGCTAAATGCATTGTAGTGGCCCATTGGATACGTATCTGTATAGCAATCTGTTAGACGAGAGTTCGAGCCCCACGTAAGCCCATTAGTTTCTAGTTCCCGCTTGGTAAGGGTAGAGGAGACTCTTTAGCCATGACAAGCAGCTCTTCTTGGAAAAGGGCACTCCAAAATCAAGCCATTGATCTCTAGTCTTGGGTAGTGCCATAACCTCTGTACCATGGCCTTCCACTGTCTTGTGTTAGAGTTCTCTTGCTTGAGGGTACACTCAGGCACATTAATCTATCTGTTTCCTTATTGCCTTTTCTCACAGGGGTATTTTTCTCTGTTGGAGCCCTTGGGCTCATAGCATGCTGCTTCTCCCCTATGGTTGTAACTTAGCTGCTAATATAATAGTGTGTGAAAGCTCACCGTCTTTGTGAGCCAAGGATGGCGATAATGGGGTTTGCCTGCTGAGTCATTACTAGCCATTGCCTGGACCTTCCTGGTTCTAGCTTGGGTGGAGAGGGTTCTTGGTCGTTGTTCATGTATATATAGGGTTGATCTTTAGGACATTGCCTCTGCCATTCATGGGCGGCCTTTAGACCTTTAATCGTATTTTGTACTATTTTTGTAGAAAAGAGATATTAATGTCTCCCATTGGCATACCGTAATATGAAGAACCGATTGCTTGTTTCATAAAAAGTCGCGTCAACACCAACAGGTAAGTTTAAAGGCAAATCGTTGAATTTAAATAAAATTAAAGAAAATAAAAATCCTTATTCTTCAGTGAAATAGGATCTGAATAATTGATTACTTGATTAATAAAATCTATCATCGCAACTAAAAAATAAGTCTATTGTCAAAGGGAAAAGGGAAAAAAGAAACATAAAATTATTCTCGATTCTGTTAAAACAAACGTCGAAGTATTTTCCCCCTTGTGTGGTGTAGCATCAGACACTGACAGCAATTCCATCCTACATTTAATCCAACGTTGCCTCTTATTCTCCCCTTTCACTTAATGACACTATAATATTCCTCCCAGTGACTAATTAGCATTTAATTATACTCAAGGCGTTTCATAATAATTACGTTGTCTGTGAAATCAAACGGGGTCTTAATTCCATGATACAAATGGCCTTTAAAAGCATGAGAATTTTGCTGATGTCAGCTTTCTTTGGAGGTATTTATGCATTATAGGAAAACATTTTCGTTTGTGAAAACAAATGCATGTGTGCGTAACTAGCAACACAGGCATATTTCTTCAGAGGGGAGACAATGCAAAGTGACTGGAATGTGTGGTAGCAGTATTAGTTTTAGTAAGAATAAAATCAATTAACAATAATTTAGAGTACACAACACACATACAATATATATACACACACATATATATAAACATATATACACACACACACACACACATATATATATATATATATATACATATATACATATACATATGTATACATATACATACACATATATATATACATATATATATATGCATATATATATATATATATATATGTGTGTGTGTGTGTATACATATACATATAATATAGTATATATATGTGTATGTATATGGATAAACTATATATAAGATATGTATATATATACTGTGTATATATATATATGTATACACTATATACACACACACACACACACATATATATATATATATATATATATATATATATATAGATATGTATAGAAATACATATATATATGAGAGAAAGAGAGAGAGAGCGCATTTCAAACTAATTTTAAGCTTTGGGTTGGGACAATCTTTCAACGGCTTCCGTCTTTACCCCCCCTCTCTCTCTCTCTCTCTCTCTCTCTCTCTCTCTCTCTCTCTCTCTCTCTGACTTCGAACCCCAAGATTGGTCATTCCAAGGAAGGGAACTTTGTCGGAACTTGACCCAGACTCAACTTTGCCAATTCGCTTTATTCATAGAATCCGACTTGGGACTCCCTCACCCCCCCCCCCCTCTACCTCCTCAGGTAACCCCAATCCTGCAGGGAGTGTCTTCAGATGCAATACAGATTGAATGCGATTGAATCTTTTTATCCTCTTCTGCTTTCCATTTATTCTTCTTCTTCTTCTTCTTCTTCTTCTTCTTCTTCTTCTTCTTCTTCTAAACCCTTTTCATTTGTTTTATTCTTTCTTTTAAAGTTTTCGTTTCCCCATAATTACTGTTTTACATCACACTTTGGTTTTTCTTCATTCTGACATATAATTTACTGTGCTCTTTATAAACTGTTTTTTCTTATATTTTATTTTGTGAAAGCTTTTTGTTTGTGACAGAACAAAAATAATTTGAACACCGAAAATTAATCACGGTGTCATTCATGTACACATCTTACAATGCGGTGAAACCACAACCTTGCCATAAATTTCGAATCTTTTCATTAATCTAGGAATTATTCCTCGGTAATTTTCCAGTTCCTCCATAAGATTTTATGGAAATCTGATAGGGACCTTTTTATAGATCTTAGGGACAGATGTCTCCGATGCCCATCGTTCAATTCTCCCCGAATTTTAATATATTCTTCCGTGGTACATAACGCAACACTCCAAAACTTTCAATGGAATTCCATCAATGACGTATAGAAATAAATTTTTTTTCTTGTGGACAGTCAGTCCGATATCCGAAAAGAAACTAACTGGATGTGTAAAATAAGGGCTCAGTGGAGATACTGTCCGACAAAAAAAAAAAAAAAAAAAAAAAAAAAAAAAAAAAAAAAAAAAGTGAACTAACCGGATGTGTAAAAAAAAGGCTTAATGGAGATTAGCCATTTAATAATAAAAAGGAAACTTTAAATGAATTAAAATTTTGGTCAGATCACAAATACAAGGCGTAAGTCCCATACCTAAAGAACCTTATATATAAAGATAAGATAATGGAGCCTTATACAGTATATGAAGTAACCAAAAAAAAAAAAAAAAAAAAAGAGAGAGAGAGAGAGAGAGAGAGAGAGAGAGAGAGAGAGAGAGAGAGAGAGAGAGAGAGAGAGAGAGGTTGTGAAAATCTAAATCTCCGGAATTCAATGTAAGGTTACAAACACTTTGATAGCGCATTATATGGCTCATCAGAGGATACTAAATTAGTATTCAATATATATATATATATATATATATATATATATATATATATATATATATATATATATATATATATATATGTATATATATATATATATATATATATATATATATATATATATATATATATATATATATATACAGTATATATATATGTATATTCATTTTGAGTCCTATCACATGAAGTCCCAGTGAACAGTGGAGTACTTCAAGGGAATGTGTTGTCACCTATGTTGCTTATCTTCAACATGGATTTTGTAATGCATAGAACAGTTGGGGATGGTGGAGAAGGATTGGACTGGATTGGTATCAGGATATTAGCTGACCTAGAGTATGCTGATGACGCTGTCCTTAGCAGAACACCAAAGGACTTGCAAAACCTGCTTACCAGAATACATGAAGTATCATATGAGGTTGGGCTAAGGATAAATTGAAGAAAGACAGATATGATGAGATCGGAATATGCAATGAAAGATGAAATATCATTGGAAGGAGAAACATTTAAAGTTTTAGGAACTATGATTTCGCTAATACAGGATATTTACATCAGAATTGGAGTTTAATGAAAGATTAAAAAAAAAAAAAATAAGGCAATGGTTAGGTTAGGTAAAATTTGGAAATCAAATCCCCTGAAATTACATATAAACATTAGGCAATATATCCGTTTAATGAGATTGGTGTTACCGTATGGACACGAGTCGTGGTATGGCAATGAAACAATATCCAACAGATTTTGTAGATTTGAGAACAAAGCCCTCAGAAGAATATTGGGAGTTAAATGGTAGGACAGGATTATAAATGAAACTATAAGAGAGATTACTCCAGTGCCTTGGGCTTCACAAGATACTAGAAGAGTTGGAAGACCCAGGCCTACATGGTTGAGGACTATGCAGTGTGAAGTGGATGATGGTGAATGGAGATGTATTGCATTAAAAGCTCAAGATAGAGACGACTGACGAAATCTATCCGAGGCCCTTTGGGTCAATAGGCGTAGGAGGAGATAATGATGATGATCATAAAGTGTAGAAATACCCAAAAGAGGTTAAAAATAGCATCGGGTAAGAGTGTTTTGAGATGGTTTAGTCATACGTAAATAATGGAGGGCAATAAAGTTGGTGAAAATAGTGAAGGAAGAAAAGGAAAAAATAGTTGGAACTTGGATACATGAAGTTGAAAAGGAATTGTAAAGGAGGGCTCTTAATAGCCTTGATGCATGAGAGATTGAGGTAAGTGGCGGACTGTGGTTCGATGTGCTGCTGTTAAGACTTAAGTGTAGGTGCACGTAGTGGCTTTTGCGATTATTTTTTCTTTCAAAGGGAACTTTTCCCTGATTCAGCAATTCGTTTAAGGATGTGGCAGTGACTAAGGTGTCACTTTCTCCACGAAACCAACCTTGCTACAGATAACATGTAATGGTTGATTATGTATAAATACTGTATACCCACATATAAATAAGAATGGCATCAGAAAATAAACAACAAACAACACAGTAGTGACTGATACACTTTTCATACTTGAGGAGTATAAAACCAAAGGGACTTGAATCTAGTTTTACTAAACATTTTGGGATGAATTTATCATCCCTTTGCCTTTCTGCACCCTGGAGAAATTACACCCACCCACACACACACACACACACACACACACACACACACACACACACACAGAAAACAAAACACATTTACTGCCACATTCGATCTTCAACTGCTGAATGAAAAATGGACGTCCTAATCCGTAAAACTTCCATAGCATTGCTCACCTCATACACATCCACAGAAGGCTCACCAGGAGTATATCGAGCCCACCTGCATGCACTGCACCACTCACCCCTATCTTGATGCACTGCACCACTCACCCCTATCTTGATGCACTGCACCACTCACCCCTATCTTGATGCACTGCACCACTCACCCCTATCTTGATGCACTACACCACTCACCCCTATCTTGATGCACTGTACCACTCACCCCTATCTTGATGCACTGCACCACTCACCCCTATCTTGATGCACTGCACCACTCACCCCTATCTTGATGCACTGCACCACTCACCCCTATCCTGCCCGGTGTCTCTTGCTTCCTAGATGTCAGGGTCCTTCCTCTCCAATGTGTTTATCACACCATGTAACTCTTTCTAGGAATTTCTCTCTGCATATATCATAGCACTGTTGAATCAAATACTCTCTTCACCAACCTTATGTCGTCTATAGTTTTCTAACACGACCGAACCGCTTAAAGATACTATGATTTATCATTTATCATCCTATCACTTCCTATCATACCACACATGCTATGCAAACATTTCCTCTTAACGGTTTCAACCCTTTTTGTTTCACTCAATTCACTTCCATAGAGAAGCATTAGTTTGACAATACTTTCAAACATTTCTAATTTCATATGCAATTCTTTTGCAAACATCCAGCTGTCTATCTTACTTGACTTATTCTGACTTGTATCTTCTTCCTTTCCATCAGCATTTATATTTACTCCTCGGTCCTTTTTAAAATTAACCATATCATTTATTCCATCTTCCGAGTTTCTATTTACCCTTATTTATGCATTACATATACATATATACACTATATATATGCATATATATATATATATATATATATATATATATATATATATATATATATATATATATATATATATATATATATATGCATTAAATTAACTGTTTTCCTCATGACGTGAGACCAAAAATTAAATGAAGACTAAGCATGGGATGGAGAACTTTTGGTAAACAAAATGGGGTTATGAAAAGTCAGATGCCACTTTCTCAAGAAGGAAAAGTATTTAATCGTGGCCACGATTTAAGCAGATGTTCCTACCAGTTTCATCTTGAGCATGAGAGACCTGGAGCCTTACTAAAGGTTTAAAAGGTTTATGTCTCTCACGAATGGCAGAGGCAAGGGACAGTGACATTGCCCTATCTAGCAGGACAATGCCCTAGAGACTGAACATATGATCTGCGTCCAAGCCCCTTCTCCACCCAAGCTAAGACCAAGGATGGCGAGGTTGCAGCATCCAAAGGAACTAACGAGTTTGAGCAGGACTCGAACCCCAGTCTGGTGTTCACCAGTCATGGACGTTATCGCATTGGCAACCACAACCCTAAAACTTAGAAGATAAGTTAGTTACAGCCCAATGATCTATGGTAAGATGAATGATGGGATTAACACTAAGAGACCGAAAAAAGAACAAAATGGATACGAGACTAAATTAATGCAGGTAGTAGGTTGGCTAGGGCACCGGCCACCCGTTGAAATACTGCTGCTAGAGAGTTATTGGGCTCTTTGACTGGCCAGAGTGTACTACATTGGCTCCCTTTCTCTGGTTACATCTTATTTTCATTTTGCCTTCACATATACCGAATAATCTGGCCTATTCTTTCCACATTCTCCTCTATCCTCATACACCTGATAACACTGAGATTACCAATCAATTCTTCGCTTAAGGGGTTGTTTACTACAATGCAATAGTTCGGTGGCTACTTTCCTCTTGGCAAGGGTAGAATAGACTCTTTAGCTAAGGTAAGAAGCCCTTCTGGGAGGACACTCCAAAATCAAACCATTTTCTCTAATCTTGGGTAGTGCCATAGCCTCTGTGCCATGGTCTTGCACTGTCTGGAGTGGAGTTTTCTTGCTTGAGGGTACATTTGGGCACATTTTTCTATTTTATTTCACTTCCTCTTTTTTAATTATTTTATAGGTTAGGTATATAAAAGATTTATTTCAATGTTGTTACTGTTCCTAAAATATTTGATTTGAATTGTTCATTACTTCTCTTGTAGTTTATTTACTCATTTCCTTTCCTCACTGATCTATTCTCCTCTGTTGGAGCCCTTAGGCTTAAAATATCCTGCTTTTCCAACAAGGGTTGTAGCTTAGCTAATAATAATAATAATAATAATAATAATAATAATAATAATAATAATAATAATAATCCAACAACATGTAAGAAAGAGAAATGAACATGGGCAAGACGATAGATTGACGAACTAAGAAAATTTGCTGGTATAGACTGGCATAGAGACGACATAAACAGACGGAAGTGGAGAGATACGTCTGAGACCTTCATCCCACAGTGGAATAGCAACGGCTGATTGTGATGATGATATAAATTTATATACACATTTATTTATACAGGATGTCAACTGAGAAATACAATTAAAATTCTTACAAAAAAAAAAAAAAAAAAAAAAAAAATTAAGTATTTTAGAAGAAAACTTATATGCATATTCAGAAATCAACTTAAAGTATAACCAGAGACCTAACCAAACTTGAGGCTTACTTAAAAACTTATTTCCACCTGATATTACAAAATTTCCTATTATATTAAAGTATTTTTCCGCATCCTCCTCTTTCTCGCTTATCAAAATCGACCCCATCTCCTTGCCTTGTCTTGGAAGCGGAGAAGATGATAGACGGCAAATTGTGGTAGTGAATATCGCATATCGCTCAGATAATGCTTTCATTAGACTGCCAACGGCCGAGCAATCAAGAAGCAAGGAGACCATCCTCCAGTCTCTCCCCTCCCCTGACGGAAGGAGGTTCGTCTCCCTTCCCCTTGCAAAGCACACCCAAGCAACGCCTTCATTCCAAGAGCAACTCTTTTTCAAAAGGTTCTCCCACAATATTAATGATTATGCATCACCCGAAGCTTTTAACTTCATTCAAGGTTTATGTTGCCACTAATGTTTTTCTCAGTGAATTTTTCCATATAAGATAAAATGAAAAAAAGTTTAATTTATTCCAAATAAAAATATTGAATTGAATGCAGGATATTAGCCCCACCCGTGAGTCCCAAGATGGTAGGAGAAGAGGAGTTGAATGTGTAGGGTCAAGGTCAAGGTGGAAAAGTATTAATAATTTGCTGAGAACCAAATGAGTGATACTGAAGGCAAGGGAAAGTAACAATGGCCTCATGACTGATCATATATACATATGATCAGCGCCAAAGGCTCCTCTCCATACAAGCTAGGTCCAGGGAAGGCCAGACAATAGCTGCTGATGACTCAGCAGGTAGACCTATAGGCTCCCCCGACGTCCATCCCTAGCTCACAAGTATGGTGAGGATGTAGACACTATAAGAAATTATCGAGCTTGAGCGGAACTCGAACTCCAGTCCGGCACATCGCCAGGCAGGGATGTTTCAAAGCAAGGAGAAAAGGAATAACGGAAACATACAATAAGAGGTCAATGAAAAATGCGCAATTAATTAGTCACATGTCATCCAACTTGTCATCTGTCACATCGGGTGTGGTTTAGGGAATTTGGTTCATGTTTCTTGGCGCCCCGACCGGGGAGGCCATTTTTGTCGATGAGGTGCAACTAAGGGGGAAAACTCTTAGTTACACACAAGGCTAAGAAGTGGAAGCATCTATTTGTCAAATAGGGCTTTGGAAATATCCTTTAGTAATGCCTGCAGTGCTCCACGTGAAGAGAAAGCTTTGATTATTGAGGATCACGAAATACCGGCGTTGTTGAACAAGGAAATGTCAGTGATGACATGTTTCGAAAATCCCATTTTGCAGTGTCTTCATAAAGTGAAATTAACATTAGAAGCTACATTGTTTACTTTATATTTAGAAATGAACACTTCACTAAATCAATCTTGAAATATGTCTGTTAAAAAAATGCTGGATTTACCTATTTTCACAATCATCACTATTTTTTTAGGCATACCTATTCTGTATAACAAAGCGAAAAACCAGAATAATAATGAATTGCAAATTATGTTGCGTTTATATAATTCTATTTTCATTATTTGCCACAATTACTTACTTCATCCTCCCCAAAACTTTAGACACGTCCCTGCCTGGCAATGTGCCGGACTGGGGTTCGAGTTATGCTCATGCTCGATAGTTTCTTGTACTGTCAGTAACTTCACCATCCTTGTGAGCTAAAGATGGGGGGTTAGGGGAGCTTATAGGTCTACCTGCTGAGTCATCAAAAGCCATTTCCTGACCCTCCCTGGTTCTTGCTTGGGGACAGAGGAGGCTTGGGCGCTGATCGAATGTATATATGGTCAGTCTTTATAACATTGTCCTGCTAGGGCATTGTCACTGTCCCTTGCCTCTGCCGTTCATGGTGGCCTTTAAACCTTAAACCTTTAAACCCTTATCTTGGCTGCATCTATGATAGTGATAAGGAAAAACCTAACTTAAGATTCAAATAAGCAAATCTCCGTCATACATTGCATTCCTTTATTCTTTTTTTTCTATAATCAAATTTGAGTTCTGTTGCAACAGATGCATTTATGCAAGATGTCAAAATACAATGCATGCATTACCAATGGAATGCCACGCATACACACTCCACATGGATTTGAAACTTATTGCTGGGAAAAGAGACGCAAGTCAAATCCGCTATTTTGCAAAGGATATTGTGACGGGGCGAGAGAAGGTTGTGACTCAAAGGCAGGATGAAAGCAACTGAGTAAACTTTATTACAGAACATCCGTTTATATATACATAAACTCCAGGCAAAAAGGGCATACAAAACATAACAGGCAATTTCATGTTCAACCGACAAGCTCACCAGTTAACAGTTAACGGTGCGAAAAACAGACATGTTATTTCAGGTTCCTATCAGTGCGAGGGGAGAACGAAGATAGAAGCATAATACATACAAAAAATGAAATGTCATTACTATGTATGATCGTGTGACACACGGTTGGTACATGGCTCCCCCCCCCCTAGAAATAACATACTGTACATGTTAAATAGGACGCCCTGATCTAGAGAGGCGAACTGTAGGTGGTTCATCTGGCAGGAGATAAGCAGGTTTTAGACGAATGTTTAGTAGGAATGCTTTCGGACTGCGTTGGATCACAAGGAAAGAGTCCATGTGAGGGGGCGTTAGCGGTGGCTTGCTAGTGTCGCTGCGTAGAAAGACATGTATTGCAGAGTGCAAGTCTGTCGGTATGTGATGCTTCACTGGGGGCTTGTAAGTCTGGGAGCATGGAGTAAATTTTCCCACGACGTGATGTATGCGTTGGAGATCGTCGGAGGAGGTTGCAGAAGGAAAAAATTCGGCAGGAACGAATAATGGGTCGCCATACACTATTTCAGCTGCCAAGACGTCGAGGGCGTCTTTAGGAGTGGTCCTTAGTCCCAGGAGGACCCAGGGAAGCTGAGTAAACCAGTTGGAATCTTTGCAGCGGGACATCAAAGCTGCTTTGAGTCTGCGATGAAAACGTTCAACCATTTCATTAGCAGCGGGGTTGTAGGCAGTTGTCAGATGTAGGGTGATGCCCAGGAGATTTGCTAATGATGTCCACAATTGAGAGGTGAAAGTGGTACCCCTGTCAGAAGTAATATGCTCAAGGATACCAAATCTTGCAATCCATCCTGAGAATATGGTAGATGTTCATGAGGCGGACATTGCGGTTTCCATGGGAATGGCTTCAGGCCAACGAGTGGAGCGGTCGATGACGGTAAACAGGTAACGATGTCCTTGTGATGTGGGTAGGGAGTTTAAAACATTGACGTGAATGTGGGCGAAACGACGCTGAAGTTAAGGAAAGGTGCCTACTCCTGAATCCGTGTGTCGATGTACTTTGGAAGTTTGGCAAGAAGTACAGACGCAGACCCAATCCTTAGCATCCTTGAAAATGCTATGCCAAATGAACTTCGTCTTTAGCAGCTGTGCAGTAGAACGGCACGAGTGATGTGAAAGGCCGTGAATGAAATCAAACACATGTCGGAGCATGGGAGCAGGAATTCAAGGTTGCGGTTTACCAGTACTGACGTCACAGAGGAGGGTGGTGTTGGAGTCATTGGGGGGAATGTCTTCTCAACAGAGGGATGTGCCGGATGTCCTACATGCTTGATACTCTGGATCCTGTCATTGGGCTTCAGCCAAGGCGTTATAATCCAATCCCAGTTGAACGGCAGCCAATGTGTTTCTTGACAGGGCATCGGCAACAGGATTCATTTTCCCAGGGACGTGTTGAAGGGTGCAATTGCATTCAGCCACAGCAGAGCGATGTTGTCGTTGACGGGCCGACCAGTCGTCAGACTGTCGAGTGAAGGCATGCACCAGAGGCATGTGGTCTGTGCGAATGACGAAAGGTGTACCTTCTAAGAAATGGCGAAAGTGACAGAAAGCCAAGTGCACCGCCAGCAATTCGCGATCGAAGGGAGAATAACCTGATTCTTCCTTAGACAGTTTTATGCTGAAGAAGACCAATGGGCAGGGCGAGCCGTTGACCATCTGCTCAAGTACTGCACCAATAGCGACGTCGCTGGCATCGGTGGAGAGAAGGAGAAAGGCATGTGGGATAAGAAAAGTGAGAGCTGCATCGGTTGATAGGGCCTTCTTTGCATTGCAGAAGGCCGCTTCTTGAAGGGGACCCAACTTCAGGTCCTTTGGCTCATGAATAAACAACACATCAATAGCACAAACATGGTTTCTTGTTACACACGCGATTAAAATAGTCCAGATTATAATTTTGCATTACGATCACCCTTTAAAACCCTCAACTATAAACAATGCTTTTATATATTTTTTCCAGAGGCATTTCAATTTTACAACATGAAATTATTACTTACTGATTCGTGACCGAAACACTTTTGGCTTTGGCATCTTTGAAAGAAATGGTTAACAATTAGCATTCAGAAACAAGTAAACATAAATAGTGTATCATAATATCTATTTGATGAAGAGGCTTATTTACACAACCAAACATTTTTACTGTTTATTATACTGTCTTTATATTTGAAACTTTTAGTATATTGCCTTAATTCATATACAATTGGAAACATCCATGTATACCTCCATTTGTTAATTCTGTCATCAGATGGATATTTTTCAAGGAGTGAAACTAAATCTGAAGAATAGGATGGAACTCCTTTCATTTGGTAAGTCCGAGTCAGGAAGGTTTTTGTCCTTTTAGTACATTACCAATACTGGGGAAAAGTCAGCTTTATCTGAAGCAAATATTAACCTCGGTTATGGAAAAAAAAAAGATAGACACGTATTTCTTGGTTCGATCACACGGACCAGGAAATGGTTGGTAACTTGCACTGCACCCTGAAGAAGTTTATATAATGCACACGAAAGCGTCATATACTAATGAGTTTCATTACTTCCTGCTGGCTCTTGCACTACATTTAGTAACGTGATCCTTGTGGCAGTGTATCATATGAAAGATCCTTCCTTTACGACATACAAGGGCACTGACCCTTCACGGTCTACTTCCACAGCTTTTAGGATTAATTTTTAATGACCATATGCTCAAGGGGAAACAGCTCTAATTCACGAATCTGTGCCCAAACTTCTAAATCACTGGGCATGAAAGATGTCTTACTTTTTCTGATTCTGAAGATGTAAAATATTATCAGTAGATATAATATTTGAGTATTTATAAATGATGTGCTAAAAATATGATTGAAAAGGGCGTTGAAAACATATCTCTAGATCTTACCTAAGTGGTATATTTTGTAATGTGATAGAATGTTAGCTTATTTTCCATCAAATCGAAAAGACTTTTTAAATATCAATTTCGATTTCTCTCACATATTTTGACAAAGATATCATAGTAATTGTTTACAACACCACACTCTCCATTTACTCCAAAATAATCCAATCCTGCAGCTCTCATCTTCTTGCACAGTAATTAGGTGGGTATTCAAATTCTGGGAAAGTAATAATTAGCAAGAAATGTTGAGGAAGGGGGAAGGGGTTATAAAAAGAAAATAGATCGGTTTCCTCACTAAACGACTTGGAACTGACATGTCAACATAGTCAACCAAACAGAATTCGTGTTGCCAGCGTACATTTGATATACTGTATATTCAAAATATACTAAATTAAACATCGAGTTATTACTCAAAAGTGTCAATAATTGTAAATTGCATATTTTATGGACACTTTTGAGTAATTAATCCATTTTTAATTAAGTATATTTTGAATATACAGTATATCAAATGTACGCTGGCATCACGAACTTCTGTTTATGTACGCTGGCATCACGAATTCTGTTTGGTTGACTATGTTGACATGTCAGTTCCAAGTCGTTTAGTGAGGAAACCGAACTATATTCTTTTTATAACCCCTTCCCCTTCCTCAACATATCTTGCTAATTATTGCTTTTCCAGAATTCAAATACCATCTAGTTACTGTGCAAGAAGATGAGAACTGCAGGATTGCATTATTTTGGAGTAAATGGAGAGTGTGGTATTGTAAACAACTACTATGATATCTTTGTCAAAATATGTGAGAGAAATCGAAATTGATATTTAAAAAGTCTTTTCGATTTGATGGAAAATAAGCTAACATTCTATCACATTACAAAATATACCACTTAGGTAAGATCTAGAGATATGTTTTCAACGCCCTTTTCAATCATATTTTTAGCACATTTTAAGTGTCACTATCACCATGAGGATGTAGACATAGGTTGGTTAATACTTCATGGATATCAAAATTCATTACTTAACCGCTTAATTATTTTCTCCTTGACGTCTAAATTTCTGCATCTACATTCTACATCTGGGATCTTGTATTACACTCTACCAAGGAGTTTCAATTTGGCACGATATCAAAAGCACTTAAAACAAAAATGGGCATATCTATGAACTTATTCAACCACTTACTTATTTTCCCTTGACGTTTCTATTTATAGTGCACCTGGGATCTTGTAATAATCTTCACTAAGGAGTCTCTACTTTGGCACAAAACGCAACAGCACTTAGAAAAAAGAAACCTGGGCATGTCTATGAAAGGCTTTAAGTTCTACACATTGGTATCTTTTTCTTTCATATTATTAGGCCCATCGACACCTGTCGTCTCCTCGTCATGCTGGTAACCAACATTAACTACGCCACTGCTGGGCCCATAGGCTGAGCTATTTTCTTGAGCTTCCAGAAGCGAAGGGTTATTCCGGTTAGAACCGGAGTGTTGAGTCCCCTCTGGTATACTTGCCATTTCCTTGGCTGACTGCTCTGTGCTGCCTGTGGTGTCTTTGGAGGTCTCCGGAGTATCTGCCACATCAGATCCCTCAGTCATGATGCTGTTGAGTTTCTGAAGAGTCCTTCTGAATATCTTTTTCATACCCGCTTGCACTAGCTGCCTTTTCTGTTTGCTTGCCATGAAGATGATGAACACGATGACTCCTTGGAGAGTGTTTAGGATATCAGTGACCACCCTGCAAGTATTTATGGCTTCGTAAGATGCGTGTTTAGGACTTAGATTAATTGTACTGCATATGTATGCATCGTATACTTCATATGTTATTCATGATTTCAAGTACCCCGATGATATTCAAAGAACATCTCGTCATAATCCACCCATAAATTTTATATACTCTTGTAATTTCAGAGATGCAATTTGAATATCCTTTGAAACCGGGAGTTACACACTATGTGAGGGATTAAACATGAGAAACCCCAGACCGATGATACGAATTCGCGAAAAAGAACTACGTGTTTTACTTTACATGGAGAAGGTGATGCATGAATGAAAGGGAATACAAAATGAGATTGGATGGTAATTAATTATGCTTTTTATTGGAATTGATTTATATCAAATAGTTTGGGACAATTGTTTAACAAAGCAGAGATTAGACATCCGTCATGATGAGTTTCGGATGCTTTAATCAGGTTCAGTAAATCTGCTTTAAACAGAATAGATACAAAGTAAACATTCAGTTTCCTCATGTACTACATTTTCACAAAATTATTTCAGGATTTATATGAATACAACTCATAGATTATTTGAAAGAGAAGATGATTGTTTGTAGAAGTATATAATGGAGCGTGTGAAGAAATTATTGGAAGTAATTTGTCAATGTTGAATATAATGGAAACGAAGAAACGGTTTGCAAGAATCGCTTGACTAGTCACCCCCATTTGAGAAAACAGGCATAGGGTGGGATATATATATATATATATATATATATATATATATATATATATATATATATAATATATATATATATATATATATATATATATATATATATATATATATATATATATATATATATATATATATATATATATATATATATATATACATTCATATGTGTTTATATACATATATTCATATACTGTATATACATGTACAGTATATATATATATATATATATATATATATATATATATATATATATATATATATATATATATATATATATATATATATATATATATATATATATATATATATATATATATGTGTGTGTGTGTGTGTGTGTTTATATATATATATATATATATATATATATATATATATATATATATATATATATATATATATATATATATATATATATATAGGCTATATATGACAGCGTTTTTGGAAATATGGTGCGACCTTACCATGCATCCTTGGGAGGGATCTTCAGAGAAAGTACTTCTGTGAACCAGCAGATGGCCATCATGGCAAAGATACTTAACCTTTGACGAAACCTGGAACAGATCAGGAATTTGTTTTTAATTTTTTCATTCAAGTCTTTTGTTCTATTTTTTTTTTTTTTCATATTTTCATATGTAAATAAATTGTAATTTTTACTTAGTTAGGGAATAAAGCATAACAGTGTTTATTGATTTTACGTTATCATTTAAATGAATTTGATTATTGTATTTAGAGAAAAATCTTTTGAACTCTGATAAATAATAATAATGATATTAAAAACAATAATGACTCATGATAACACAAAATATTTCCCAATTCTTCTCTTTTTAAATCTACTAGATATTGATATCTTTATGTAAGCCAAGTTTAAAAAACAAATAAATATAATAATTCTGCCATAGTACATTTCTATTTTCCTCTTGGCATCGAATAATTGACTTTCATTATTAAACTTAATAATTTGTCACCCGTTTTCCTTTGTTAGCTTTTTTAAGGCTTTTAATTCGTTCTAAAAATTTAATAATTTCTTTATTTTTTAAATTTAATTGAGTTTCGGAATAATTTTGAAGTTATTCTCACTGCTCATTTCTTTATTTTTGCATTTTATTCAGGTTTGAGAATAATTTCTAATCGTCATTATTCTTTTTCTCATATCAATTTTAAACTAAACTTTCTACTCTGACCTACAGTAGAGGAACCATTTTTTCAGGTTTCAAAGGTCTGTTTTAAAATTGCTCTTCAGTCCTCACCACTTAACCTTTATCACATTTAATCAAACTATTAAAAATTGACCTAAAACACCAAGACATCTGATATAAAAGCAAAGGAAGCCACTTACAGTGCTAGATGCTTTCTAGCCTTGTTCTTCTGAAGGATGCAGGAATCGCCCGACTCGGCTTGGCTCAGCAAGAGGATCACGTGACCCAGCATACAGAGACTGGCCGCGTTCAGCGTTGCTATGACCAGGTAAAAGTAGAGGAATTGGGCCTTTTCATCTGACAAAGGGAAGAAAAAAAATGTCAAGGTTTGGTGATGGATAATTAGGTATTGCTTAAATGAAGCTTTTAATGGACATTGAAATAAAAAAAAAAAAAATATATATATTGATATTGGAAAAAATGTGTCAAGATTTTGTGATGAATAATTCAGCGAAACTTGTGTGTGTGTATATATATATATATATATATATATATATATATATATATATATATATATATATATATATATATATATATATATATAAATAAATTAGATGGTGTTTTCATTTAATATAGCATGAATTTGAAATTTGAAAAAAAATTTGTATATTTATATTAAAAAAAAAGTGTCAAGGTTTTGGTGATGGGAAATTCAGCGAAATCATAACAGAATTATTTTGTTTAGATGGTGTTTTTAAGGTATAAAATGAAAATTCTCTGTATATCTAACATTGGATAAAAAGCGTCAAGGTTTGACAATGGAAAATTCAGCGAAGCCATATTAAATATTTCTTTTAATTAGATGGTGTTTTTAAGGTATATTAAAATAAAACATCTCTGTATATTTACGCTTCCAATCAATCAAGTAATTCCTGGTGGAGCCAAGGGGATGTCATAGCTCTGATGATATTTTAACCAATCAATTAATAAATGATTACATTTTATGAGACAAAATGATGGGAATGATTTCATCCTAAAACGTAAAGAATCTCATTCAGAAAATATGGTTATTCTAATATACAGAAACAAACAGTGATTCCATACTCCAGCTACATAATATTCTTTAGATCATGTGGGAATTTTATTCCGTAGAAACACGTGGGATTTAATTTTGTAAATCTTTAATGAAAGAGAAAGAGGAAAAGTTTATGATGCAGTATGCTTTAAATAGCGGTAAGGATTGTCCTAGTAATGTGATGTGCTATTTCACAGAAAATGCATCTTCTATTTACTAATGGTGAAAATAGGTATTATTAGAATATTACAATTATTAGTGGATGCTTGAAGTAAAAATCATGACAAAACAAGATGGATTTGCATCGCAATTACAGAAGGTCAAGTAAATACTAAGTAAATACATTAAGGCAATCAAGTGCAATTCTTGACAAAGTCAATAAATTTATATAATGTAAAAAATTAAGTTTAAGTAAAAAGATTTGTCTCGAGTTCCTGATAAAAATGTAAAATGTACATTTTGCATTATACTATATATATATATATATATATATATATATATATATATATATATATATATATATATATATATATATATATATATATATATATATACGTACACATACATAGATATATATATACATACGTACATTTTATATTCTATCTTATTTCTCCTTTTGTTTTGTAGTTTATAGTTTATATGGGAAATAATTATTTTAATATTATTACTGTTCTTAAAATATCTAATTTTCCCTCGTTTCCTTTCGTCACTGGGATATTATCCCGGTTGGAGCCACTGGGCTTATAGCATCCTGCTTTTCCAACTAGGGCTGTAGCCTAGGAAGTAATAATAATAATAATAATAATAATAATAATAATAATAATAATAATAATAATAATAATAATAATAATAATAATAATAATAATAATAATGTGTTTATACATGAATATTTGCATACATTTACTGTATATATAACTTATAGCATATATGCTTATATGTATCTATCAATCTATATATATATATATATATATATATATATATATATATATATATATATATATATATATACATATGTATATATATATATATATATATATATATATATATATATATATATATATATATATATATATATATAATCCATTTACCTGCGAACCAGCAAGACTCCTCTCCAAATCCTGGAACGATCAACCCAGCAGAAGCCTCGGGAGAAAGCGACTGCATGCAGAAGGTCACCACAACGATGATAAGGGGACAGCCGAAGGCGTAGGCGGAATACAGCAGGAATTTTTGCATGTCCTTCTCCAGGATGCCCGTCAGAGGAATACATTTTACGGTGGATCTGTTGGAATAACTTGAGAGTCAATTAAATGAAATAAAAGGTTAAACATACTATTCTCTTCCTGGATTAAATATGGAAGGCAACGTTCATATCTGGAAAATGACTCAGGGTATTTCTAGGGTATGATCCTTCTCCCCTTGGGAGGAGGTTAGGGTGTTTTGGGGTAGAAGTGGTGCTGCTCGTCGCATACCCTTTCTTTGGTCCTTTAGCCGATGCTGGCACTCATCCATAGCTAGGTCAATTGAAGTTAGGTTTTGCTGAGGGCTAATCACGAACCATACTATTACTAGATCAAAGTACTGCCATCGAACCATGGGTGATGCGTATACACCTATATTACACAAATGCACATACACACACACACACACACACACACACACACACACACACACACACATATATATATATATATATATATATATATATATATATATATATATATATATATATATACATATATATATATATATATATATATATATATATATCACAAGTGAAGCCGTTTCTAGTCTACTGCAGGACAAAGTCCTCATCATGTCTGGTGTTTGGGCAATTTTCATCGCCGCGGAGTGGTTATGGTAAGAGATTTTCGTCTTATTGTTCACAGAAAACCAATTTAGTATGGGTGGCCCTGACTAGTACAGCTTTCCTGATCATGGCGATAAGCAAATACTTTCACCACATTGTATGTGTGTATTCACATGTGTATGCATGCATGTGCGTATGTATGTATTTTTTTATACGTGTGTTACGTATGTGCAAGAACGTAATATGTTCCTACCTGATCACTCTCCAGATATCAAAGGACATGACACTGAGCCAGAAGAATGCAGCGTGAAGTGTAAACTGACTGAAGAGTCCTGCAAAAGAAACAAATTTCATGTCAAAATTACTATAAAGATCAATTACATTTAATAAAATTATCTTTGACATTCATCCTTCTGTGATGGATAGAAAAAATATTTCTATTTTAAAAATTTTCACCAGTCTTCGAAGCTTCTCTTTAAGATCACCAATCAACGCTCATTTATCCTCTTCATTTTTGTTCCTCATTTCTTTCTTCACTTATATCAATAGATGGGTGTATGCATCTGTTGAAATTATGTTAAATACTGCAATCACTTGTAATGTGTAGCATAGAGCCACATAGTTACATATGTATGGAAAGAAAAATATTAAGAAATAAAAGAAGACAAGTGATAGCGAAAGCAAGACTTCCTCAATGAAATTGGTTCTTTCTAGTTACTTGTTTGACAAAGATTTAATAGAGTTTTAATAATAACCCAAATTTCAATCACAGACTGTATAAACTTGATGCATTCATCTCAAAATAAATTATGATTTTTTATATTAGGCCTGATGTCGGTGATACATGCTATTTATTCAAAATATTATACACGATCATGATTTAGACATATTTGTGGCATTAGTCTAAAATGTCTTGTCTATGAAAAAACAAGTTATGATTTTCAAAGTACCTTTCCTTTGTGTTTTACATATATAAGCATGTATATGTTATATAAAATTATTATTATTATTATCATCATTATTATTATTATTATTATTATTATTATTATTACTTGCTAAGCTACAAACCTAGTTGGAAAAGCAGGATGCTATAAGTCCAGGGGCCCCAACGGGGAAAATAGCCCAGTGAGGTAAGGAATAAAAGGAAAAGTTAAAATATTTCAAGAACAGTAACATCAAAATAAATATTTCCTTTATAAACTATAAAAACTTTAACAAAACAAGAGGAAAGGAAACTAGATAGAACAGTGTGCCCGAGTGTACCCTCAAGCAAGAGAACTGCAACCCAAATCAGTGGAAGACCATTGTACAGGGGTTATGGCACTACCGAGGCTAGAGAACAATGGTTTTATTTTGGACTGTCCTTCTCCTAGAAGAGCTGCTTACCATAGCTAAAGAGTCTCTTCTACCCATACCAAGAGGAAAGTAGCCACTGAACAATTACAGTGCAGTAGTTAACCTCTTGGGTGAAGAAGAATTGTTTGGTAATCTCAGTGTTGTCAGGTGTATGAGGACAGAGGAGAATCTGCAAAGAATAGGCCAGAATATTCATATATGTGTAGGCAAAGAGAAAATGAACCGTAACCAGAGAGAAGGATCCAATGTTGTACTGTCTGGCCAGTCAAAGGACCCCATAACTCTCTAGCGGTAGTATCTCAATGGGTGGCTGGCATCTTGGACAACCTACTAACTACTTATATTTTGTCGTGCAAATGCATGTATAAACATATCGATTCAAAAAACATATATATACATATTTGTATACAGTAGATATAAAGACCTATGGAATAATGATGGGAATAAAACTAAGAGACAAAAAAGAGCAACATTGATACGAGGGCAAACTAAAGGATGAGGATGTCCTGACAACATGTACATACATACATATACCAAGGCACTTCCCCCAATTTTGGGGGGTAGCTGACATTAACAAATGAAAAAAAAAAAAAAAAGGGGGACCTCTACTCTCTAAGTTCCTCCAGCTAACAAGGGACTCAACCGAGTTCTGCTGGTACTGCTAGGGTGCCACAGCCCACCCTCCCACATTATCCACCACAGATGAAGCTTCATAATGCTGAGTCCCCTACTGCTGCTACCTCCGCGGTCATCTAAGGCATCGGAGGCAGCAGCAGGGCCTACCGGAACTGCGTCACAATCGCTCGCCATTCATTCCTATTTCTAGCACGCTCTCTTGCCTCTCTCACATCTATCCTCCTATCACTCCATCCATCCACCCAAACCTTGGCCTTCCTCTTGTACTTCTCCTATCAACTCTTGCATTCATCACCTTCTTTAGCAGACAGCCATTTTCCATTCTCTCAACATGGCCAAACCACCTCAACACATTCATATCCACTCTAGCTGCTAACTCATTTCTTACACCCGTTCTCACTCTCACCACTTCGTTCCTAACCCTATCTACATGAGATACACCAGCCATACTCCTTAGACACTTCATCTCAAACACATTCAATTTCTGTCTCTCCGTCACTTTCATTCCCCACAACTCCGATCCATACATCACAGTTGGTACAATCACTTTCTCATATAGAACTCTTTTTACATTCATGCCCAACCCTCTATTTTTTACTACTCCCTTAACTGCCCCCAACACTTTGCAACCTTCATTCACTCTCTGACGTACATCTGCTTCCACTCCACCATTTGCTGCAACAACAGACCCCAAGTACTTAAACTGATCCACCTCCTCAAGTAACTCTCCATTCAACATGACATTCAACCTTGCACCACCTTCCCTTCTCGTACATCTCATAACCTTACTCTTACCCACATTAACTCTCAACTTCCTTCTCTCACACACACACTCTTCCAAATTTTGACACTAATCGGCCAAGCTTCTCTTCCATGTCTGCAACCAGTACAGTATCATCCGCAAACAACAACTGATTTACCTCCCATTCATGATCATTCTCATCTACCAGTTTTAATCCTCGTCCAAGCACTCGAGTATTCACCTCTCTCACCACTCCATCAACATACAAGTTAAACAACCACGGTGACATCAAACATCCCTGTCTCAGCCCCACTCTCACCGGAAACCAATCACTCACTTCATTTCCTATCCTAACACATGCTTTACTACCTTTGTAGAAACTTTTCACTGCTTGCAACAACCATCCACCCACTTTATATAACCTCATCACATTCCACATTGCTTCCCTATCAACTCTATCATACGCTTTCTCCAGATCCATAAACGCAACATACACCTCCTTACCCTTTGCTAAATATTTCTCGTATATCTGCCTTACTGTAAAAATCTGATGCATACAACCCCTACCTCTTCTAAAACCACCCTGTATTTTTAAGATTGCATTCTCTGTTTTATCATTGATTCTATTAATCATTACTCTACCATACACTTTTCCAACTACGCTTAACAAACTAATACCTCTTGAATTACAATACTCATGCACATCTCCCTTACCCTTATATTGTGGTACAATACATGCACAAACCCAATCTACTGGTACCATTGACAACACAAAACACATATTAAACAATCTCACCAACCATTCAAAGTACAGTCATACCCCCTTCTTTCAACATCTCAGCTCTCACACCATCCATACCAGATGCTTTTCCTACTCTCGTTTCATCTAGTGCTCTCCTCACTTCATCTATTGTAATCTCTCTCTCATTCTCATCTCCCATCACTGGCACCTCAACACCTGCAACAGCAATTATATCTGCCCCATTATTATCCTCAACATTCAGTAAACTTTCAAAATATTCCACCCATCTTTTCCTTGCCTCCTCTCCTTTTAACAACCTTCCATTTCCATCTTTCACTGTCTCTTCAATTCTTGAGCCAGCCTTCCTTACTCTCTTCACTTCTTTCCAAAACTTCTTCTTATTCTCTTCATATGAATGACCCAATCCCTGACCCCACCTCAGGTCAGCTGCCCTCTTTGCCTCACGTGCCTTGCGCTTTACTTCCACATTTTTCTCTCTATATTTTTCATACTTCTCTACGCTATTATTCTGCAGCCATTCTTCAAAAGCCCTTTTTTTTTTTCTTCCACTTTTACCTTCACTCCTTCATTCCACCATTCACTGCCCTTCCTCATGCTGCCTCCAACAACCTTCTTGCCACACACATCACTTGCAATCCCAACAAATTTTTCTTTTACTAACTTCCACTCCTCCTCTTACTTTCACTTCGTCATATGTCATTTTCAACCTTTCCTGACATTTAATTTTTACCCGCAGTTTTATTAGCTCTTCAACCCTCACTAGCTCCCTTTTACATCCACCTACTCTATTCCCCCACTCTTTTGCTACAACTAATTTTCCTTCCACCAAAAAATGATCAGACATACCGTTAGCCATACCCCTAAACACATGCACGTCTTTCAATCTTCCAAACATTCTTTTAGTTATCAACACATAATCCATTCATGCCCTTTCTAATACTCTTCCATTTGCCACTCTTACCCATGTATACTTATTTTTATCTTTCTTTTTGAAAAAGCTATTACTTATCACCATCTCTTGCTCAACACACATATCTACCAGTCTCTCACCACTCTCATTTTCACCTGCTACGGGACGAGGGGGCTGGGAGCACCTTCGCTCGTATCTACATCCTGTGAGACATCAACTGACAACATGTAAGAAAAAGAAATAGACTTGGGCAGGACATATGATAGGTGGGCATTAAGAATAACAGAATCGGTCCCTGGAGATTGCAAAAAGAAGTAGGGGAAGGAAGAGAAGACGATGGATTGACGAGCTAAGAAAATTTTCTGGCATATAGTGGGATAGAAACACTAGCAACGGCTGATGATGATACAGTATATACTATATATATATATATATATATATATATATATATATATATATATATATATATATACATATATATATATATAAGTGATACCTTGGTACTCGACCATAATCCGTTCGGGATCAGTGTTCAACCTCCGATTTGTTCGAGTACCGAAACCTTTTTTCCCATAAGAAATGATGGTATTTATTTTTATACGTTCCTAAGCACTCCAAAATGCCCAAAATATTAATAAAACGTGTACCTAAACAACAAAAATTATTTAAATGTGTACGAAATTGGTCGGAAAACTATATAAAACAATTTTAAACCATTTACTGTACATACCTTTGAGCAGCGGTTCGATGGCATACAGGAATGGATGTGGAGAGGATGGAAGGGGGATGTTACTGCTTGGAAGGAGAGTTCCCTGCCATGATGTGGCTGGGTAGTTCTCCTTCAGGGGTTTTTTCTCTCTGCAGTAAAAGGTCGGGCAAATCTCCCTCAGGGTTTTTTTCTCTTCTGTTTCTCTTCTTTGGAGGGCAATCAGGCTGGGATGTAGCAGCTCTCTTTTCTTTTATGAAAAACATGTCAATTGTCAGCTGCTTCTTCCTCTTCTGCACTATTCTTCTAAAGTGAGACATAACATTATCATTAATGTAGGTATTGGCTGGCATTTCCTTCCAAAATAACCCGGTCTCATCGCAATTGAAGACTTGCTGCGGGATCAAATTTTGTTCCTTAATGTATCGGTCGAATTCAACAACGTATTTTTCAGGTTCTGCCTGATCCAAACTGGCTGCCTCCCCATGCCTAGTCACACGGTGAATACCAGTTCTGTTCCGGAATTTCTCGAACCAGCCCCTGCTTGCTTTAAAAGTAAATGACATATCACTTTCACTAGTACTGGCACTTTTCTTCACAAATTCTTCATAAATATGAAGAGCTTTCTCGCAAATGAAAGCTTCACTAATACTTTCCCCGGCCAACTGCTTTTCTTTAATAAATATAAGGAGCAACTTTTCCATTTCCTCAATTACTTGTGGCCTTTGCGTACTAATTGCTGTCACTCCCTGTGCAACATTAGCTTTCTTTATCACTTCCTTATTTTTCAAAAAGGTCGAAATGGTCGACTTGGCCATGCCATACTGTAAGGCTAGATCAAACACTCGTACAGCATTCTTGTATTTCGCAATAATTTCTTTCTTCAACTTGATCACTGTTTTCCTCTTATCCTTCCCCTTATTATTAACTTTCTTGGGGCCCATTATTATCGGTTAAAAAACACAATAAAACGCACTAAATTACAATAAATTCTCAACATGTGTTGTCGGACTGACGCTCTCTCTTGAAATGATGCTACCCGACCAAGCGAGAGTAGCCGAGATGGCCGCTCATCTCACTCGGCCACGCGTTCGGCTGTTCGAGTTCCGATTTTTTGTTCGAACACCGCAGCAAAATTACTCGAATTTTTTGGTCGAACTCCGATTTGTTCGAATTTAGAGTCGTTCAACTACCGAGGTATCACTGTATATATATATATATATATATATATATATATATATATATATATATATATATATATATATATATATATATATATATATATATATATACTATTTATTTATACACATATATAAAAGTACATGTATGTGAGGGCACGTGTATATGTATGCATAAGTATGCATGCATTTCTGAGTGTTCTTGTATTCATATATATTGTGTTTATACATGAGAATATGCATCTGCCTGCACTTGCTTTTGTATGTAATTAATATATATATATATATATATATATATATATATATATATATATATATATATATATATATATATATATATATATATATATATATATATATATATATATATATATATATGTAAATTATATTTAAATATATATATTTAAATATATATATATATATATATATATATATATATATATATATATATATATATATATATACATATATATATGCATATATATGTACAGTCATATGCACGAAAAAAGTATAAATTAGATGCAATTAATCAGAGTACAAAAAATAATTAAAAATGTTTTTTACAGGTTGGAGGGTAGACACTTAAATATGCCAACAAAATAGAATGAATTCTACTTATACTTTAGTCTCCTTGTGATATGAGCTCCACAACCTTTATATATATACATTACATATATATTGTAAAACTCCTCCTCCCCTTTTTTGTTCTCCAAATGTTTTTCAAATTTTTCATATTTTTACTTTATCATGTATATTGTAAAACATTTATTTCCATATCACTACTCGAGAAGATGACTTGAAAATAGACAAAACCGGTCAAGAATGAATTAGTGTTTTCATTTTTCCAGGTGACTTTTTTTTGTCTAAACAACATATGTACCTTTGAGTTTTAAGCACACAAACACACTAAATATTTATTCATTTACAGCATTATCAGTGTTAAGATTTTGCTTTTCAAAACATTATTAGAATGTTTCTGATATGTGAAGTTTCCCACTACCTTGAACGAACATGAGACCAAGAATATGAAAATGGTAATCATATCGACAACGAGGGGCTTGGAGAGAGAGAGAGAGAGAGAGAGAGAGAGAGAGAGAGAGAGAGAGAGAGAGAGAGAGAGAGAGAGAGAGAGATATTTTCGTCTAATCGTTCACAGCAAACCAACCTAATATGGGCGGCCCTGACTAATAAAGCTTTATTTGACATTGCAATACACAAACCCTTTCCTCACGTTAGTGTATCCCCACTTAGACTGTGTGTGTGTGTGTGTGTGTGTGTGTGTGCAAGTGACTGTGTCTGCGTGTTGTAGTAAATAAGAAAGAAAGAGACAATAATAAAATGCTACTCAAGAAATAATAAATTAACGAAGCTCACAATGGTTAGAAAATGGAAGCATTAAAAACACCGCGTTTGCATAGAGAGAGAGAGAGAGAGAGAGAGAGAGAGAGAGAGAGAGAGAGAGAGAGAGAGAGAGCTTGTGCTTGTAAGGACTTACCATTGAAAACGCAATGCTTATGCTCCATATGCTTCGCATACTGGAAATTCACGAAGAACCCAATGTAGGCCAGTAGGAGCGAAGTCGAGTAGGAGAGGAAGCAGTAGCCCTGGACATTGAGGAGCTTCTTGGCGAAGAAGTGGAAGAGAATCAGCAGCACCAGACAAGCGATGGAGATGAACATCCCTATGGGGGCTATTTTGAGCTTCCAATCTTGGACTGCAGAAGGCTGACTGATGCAGTACATCACGAAGTACTTATTTACTGGAGGAAGGTAATGAAAGTCAAAATTTAATTTGAGAGGATATAGCCTATCTATCTGGAAGCTCTCAAGAGAGAGAGAGAGAGAGAGAGAGAGAGAGAGAGAGAGAGAGAGAGAGAGAGAGAGAGTATATCACGGTCAAACTATTAAGAAAGTCATAATATTTACTATACCTACATGGGTAAATATATGACTTTTGTAATTTTCATTTGATGATGGAAAAATGGATGGAATAAGATTATAAAAATTAATGGCAGAATTTGATGTGTTTCAAAATATTAACATTCAATGCCCCAAGTTAACATATAAACAGCTTACACTCTTTGTAATAATCAACACAAAACATATCGTTGTCAATTATCTGTTCACTTCCAGTCAAGTTGAGTTTGCTATTCAGGAGAAGATGATAACTGCCTTCGAATTTTAACGTGGTTTTGTAACGGCAGTCTGGGACCAGTGGCAACAACTGAAGGTCCGGAGGAGCGTCAGAGACGTCCCCTGCTAAGTTGTAGAAGGTAAGGTTTGAATTCGGGCTTCCAGATACGCAGGTGGTGTGAGATTTAACTTCTCCATGACCGCAACATTTCTTAATACACGTGGCTTCATTGCATATCTGAAATGGATGGTGATAAGTTAGGAAACAGGAGTGCTAGTTCAAAGTTGTGTAATTTTAAGGACTACAGCATTTGCTATGCACTTTAAAATACATATCTCTGGTGGGGTTTGATCCTTCACTTATCAATAAGACACACACACACACACACACACACACACACACACACACACACACACACACATATATATATATATATATATATATATATATATATATATACACATATAAAATTATTTTCTATATACACCAAAACTTAACGCCCTTCTAAGTAAAGTAGTAATAATGAATGGCCTTCCATAAACCCCAATGCAGTTTTAAAATATCAGTTACTGATGATAACTATATAGCCCTTTGAGTTGTACTACCGTCCATTTAACCCATTTACTTTACCTTGATAGTATTTTCATATCTTATTACTGAATCTCTGAAAACATGTTACCACTTAAATTGAGAATATATACTCAAATAATCTTATCGTACTCAAAACGTTCATAAAGATTAAGTGAATTTCAACGTAACATAATCACTGGTGTGTTAAAAGTGTAACACTTTAAAAATAACAAAATGCTCGTGGTTGGTAGGGCTAATCAATTGTATATACTGGAAAAACTACTCAATATAAATTACATAATAAGATATGAAGTTAAGATACATAAGCATGACATGCTTTAGAAAATGATTAGTAACTAAGCATCTTTTGTAAAGTAAGAAAGAAAAAAAGCATGACAAGTACCAATACTTTATAGAACTGAATATCAAAAAGTAAATCTACAGACTGGCAACATCATCATATTTCTTTTTTCCTACCTTCTCTTTATCTGCCATGCACATCAAAGCTGTGTAACCTCCATCTTGTTTCTGATCTATACAATACTGCGAGGTCTGCCTTCTCATTGACAAATCGGTCCACTGCAAATAGCTTTGTACCCCGTTTGCGCCCAAAGGCACTCCCGTGTCAGGAAGGCTGATCTCTCTATACTTAAAGTTTTCTGGACAGATCAACATCATTGTCTCCCAAGAAAAACCGTGTGGACCAGAGTCTGAATCCTGCTTATTACCTATCAGAGGATCAAATGGAGATGGATTTGTTTTGGCAACACAATCAGTACCATGTAAAATTTCACTGTTTCCACAGCACTTCTTAGCTATGACAGTTGGCTTGGATTTAGTCTCAATCCTTTCTTCAACGGCCTCATTTAATGCCAGTATTCCTTTCTCCAGTTCATGTGGTTTTGTCATCTGAGGGGGGTGTTCTTCTGTGTGAGATGAAACGAAAGAAAGGGAATCATTGGTTGAAGGTCTAGTGCTAAAGGCTTTAGTTTCATTATTAGCTGAAAAGTCATTGTTTGAATGATTTTTTTCTCTTACAAATTTCACAATATGTGAAATATCTTCTGACAAAAGAGATGTGTCGTTGATCAATAGGGCATCTTTACTTGTTGATGGGGAGAGGGAAGGCTCTATCTCTCTAGCAGTAGCCAGAGGAGCCTCTATATTTGTTGAATTATGGGAAGGCTCTCTTACTCCAGTAGTGGAGTGAAGGGCCTCTCCATTTGATGAAATATGGGAAGGCTCTCTCTCTTTATCTGTGGACAGGAGAGCTTCTATATTTATCGTTGAACCATTGGATAACTCTCCTTCTCGATCAGCGGTTAGAAGAGCTTCTCCATTTGTTGTTGGACTTACGAAAGGCTCTCTTACTGTAGCAGTGGACTGGAGAACTTCTTCAATTGTTGCTGGGCTAGGGAAAATCACTTCCTTTGTAGCATTAATCAACAGAACGTCTCCACCTGTTACAGGACTAACAGCAGATCCTACTTCTGATGAATTAATTACTTGCGAATGAGTGTCATTCACTAACGTCACAGATGAGATGAGCTTGTGATCTGTCCTATCTGAAATATTTGAGGATTGTGTTACCAGTTCCACTGCGGAAGGAGAAAACTCAAATGAATCCAGTGTTGTAGATCTGTTGGTGACGAAATTCGAGTTCCGGTCGATCGCTCCATCAGGCAACCCAACTTCAGCGAACGATTTTGCTGTCGACCGTGGAGGCAAAGAGTGGACGACTGTGACAACGAAGAAGTAAATGAAGAGAGAAGACATCTTGGGGAGCATGTGAAGGAAAAACGGTTTAACTGGAAGTGATGCCGTGGTTTGTCTCCTCGCCATTCTTGGTGAATCAGGTTGAGCTTCTGTAGGTCATCACTCCTGTAAAAATCAGATAATATGGTAAAGGAAAAAATCTTAATGAAACAAGAATAATAATTCTGCAACACAAACACTATAATATTTTAGTCATTATAAAACTTATTTATCAAAGGACATTAAAAATCATAAAAATGAAAACCAAAAACTTTTTGCACACTTACGTTACTGATAACAATATATGAATTTCCGTCACACCTACTGTGCTGAACTAATACCTTTTCCTTCTCTTTATAATACTTACAATAGTTTTAACTGGTTATATTGTATTTAGTACTGAATAGATTTGAACAGTTATATTGTATCTGGTATTGAATAGGTTTAACTAGTGATACTATACTTTAAAGGTTTAAAGGTCGCTCATGAATGGCAGAGGCAAGGGACAGTGATATGGCTCCATCAAGCAGGAAAGTGCCCTAGAGAATGACCCTATACATACATACATATATATATATATATATATATATATATATATATATATATATATATATATATATATATATATATATATTTTATATATATATGTATATATATGCATATATATATATATATATATATATATATATATATATATATATGTATGTATATATATATGATCAGCACCCAAGCCCCCTCTCCACCCACGCTAGGACCAAGAAAGGACAGGCAATGGCTGCTGATGACTTATCAGATAGACCTAAAGCCTCCCCCAAACACTCCATCCTTACCTCACGAGAATGGTGAGGTTACACCGACCAAAGGAACTAACGAGTTTAAGCGGGACTCGAACCCCAGTCCGGTGATTACCATTCAGGGACGTTACCACGTAGGTCACCACAATCCTACTTTAGGTGTAAATGGTTATATTTATAATCAAGGTTATAAAATTGAATTGTTATATCATTACTAGTTTAGTCTATCATCTATAATTGTGCTCTACTGAAATAGAGTGGCGACCAGAAACTTCTGTTCGATTTTGTTGAGGCAGAGGCCGATGGTGAAGGCAATCAATTGCCGGATTCATTCAAGAGTAATGAAAAACAAGAAGATGCATGAAGAAAAAAGAAAAAAATGGTGGCTGAATTAATGGGTTCATTTTAAGAAGAGAGAGAGGAAGAGAGAGTGTAAGATTAATATGAGAGAGAGAGAGAGAGAGAGAGAGAGAGAGAGAGAGAGAGAGAGAGAGAGTGAGAGAGAGTAATACAAGCTTTTAATAATAATGATAATAATAATAATAATAATAATAATAATAATAATAATAATAATAATAATAATAATGACCCCTTAAAGATAAATATAATTCCCCATAAAATTCTTAATGCTTCAGTCCCAGTGAGGCAGGAGGGAAAAGCGAAAATAAAGTTAATATCCATTTTCCTTCCGTTGTTTCCTCTTTTTATTCTCCCTAACAGAATTAAATTGCCAAGAGAGATCATCAAACAAAACATCCACAATTTTCAAACGCAGTGCACCACACCACACCTATACACATCCACATATACTGTATATTAACATGAATAATTATGTCAATTGGGATTACAAAACGGCCCAGCGACTGATTCTTTCATTCTACTGTCAAGATTCGGAACTCTCTTTCTGCCTCAGTTTTACATTTCCTTCTTTCAGAGGTAGAAAAATCCTTATTCACTAAAAGGGTTAACTACTGCACTGGAATTGCCAATGGCTACTTTACTCTTGGTGAGGAGAGAAGACTCTTTAGCTATGGTAAGCAGCTCTTTTTGGGGAAGGATACTCCAAAACCAAGCCATTGTTTTCTAGT